>NW_011499882.1:875079-887248 GCF_000495115.2 Populus euphratica | reverse complement strand
TCTCAGGTTTTTTTCCTTTCAATTTTTTTCTTCCCACAACACCTCTTGGTGAAGGGGTTTTTATAAAGGGAAGGAGAAGCCTATGCCACCTTACCCTTGTCTAGTCATGCTAAAGGGATAGGATGACTGGGCAACCATTATACAAACGCCTTAAAGATGCCTATAAGGCTTGTTCTTTCTGTCTCTTTTGTCACAATGATAGGCCATAAAAAGGGTGTGCACTATGTCGGGGTTTTGAGCACATGAGAGAGAGAGGAAGGGAGAAAGGCACTACAAAGAAGGGGAAGAAAACCTTTTCCCCTACCTATAATGCACGTCCAGGGAAAGAAGATGGCATACAATACCATTAAAACGACGTTGTTTAGTTCTGTCTCTTTTTTTTTCATAACGATGATAAAATGATGTCGTTTTGGCTTTTAAAACAAAATAACCTAAAACGTCTCTATCTACAAATTAGTCCTTGATTTTAAATTTATTCAATAAAGTCCTCAATTGAGACTTTGATTTTAAGAATCAAATCAATTACATCCCTACCAAACTTAAATGTCTACCCTAAAGTTGGTGACCTTTTTTATTTCAGTTTTCTGTTTTGAATTTATATATCTTGACCCTCAATTGATCAACAAACTTCTAATTTCTTCAATTTAACCTCTGATTCAGTTAATTTCAACCCCTATACTCACAAGCCTTTTCCAGTTTGCTCCTTAGTTTTGGGTTTCTTCGATCAAGTTCTTAATTGCCTATCAAACTTTAATATTTATATAGTTAAACCCTTGATTTAACCAATTAAACTCTTACAAATTGTAATTCGACCCCTAAACTTTAATTTCTTCCAATCAAAGCCCAAATTAACTTAAAAAATCAATTTTGTTATAACTAAACCCTCCAAAAATTTAATTAATCAACAAAATCCGATTGGGTCTTTAAACATCAATTTTGAATTTTTCTTTATTGAATTGAATTTTTTTTGCCAACAAGGTCTTCATCATTGAAAAATATACTGTTAAATTTTAATCTCTATTTTTTTTTATCCTACTCAACCAATATTTAGCTATTTTTGAGCGCTCTGGTATCCTTTTCTCATTGATATATATATATATATATATATATATATATATATATATATATATATATATAGTTTTGTTTTCTTCCAATAATTTTTTATATATATTTTCTCTTTTCCTTTTTTTTTGTGGGGATCCAAAAAAGGGATAACAGCAAGGCTTATGAGTTTTTCAAAAATTTTATTCACACTATAATAAAATTTATCATCTTTGTTTATGAATGTAGGTATATCAAAATAGGTTAAATCGTGTTGTGTGATCTTTTTAATTGTTTATTATAAATTATGTATATTTATGTATTTAGATTCATAACATTCATATGTTTTGAATTAAAGTTGTAGTTTACTAAATGATTGAAGATATATAAGATTGGACCATTATCATTTTTCTGGTGCATAATATGAAAAATGCATAAATGTTTTAGAACATCCTTTATCGTGACCTCTTCGTGGGAGTGTGACATCGCACTGACACTTCCTTAGTAGTTTCTAGAGGTCCAAAAAAGGGATAACAGCAAGGCTTATGAGTTTTTCAAAAATTTTATTCACACTATAATAAAATTTATCATCTTTGTTTATGAATGTAGGTATATCAAAATAGGTTAAATCGTGTTGTGTGATCTTTTTAATTGTTTATTATAAATTATGTATATTTATGTATTTAGATTCATAACATTCATATGTTTTGAATTAAAGTTGTAGTTTACTAAATGATTGAAGATATATAAGATTGGACCATTATCATTTTTCTTGTGCATAATATGAAAAATGCATAAATGTTTTAGAACATCCTTTATTGTGACCTCTTCGTGGGAGTGTGACATCGCACTGACACTTCCTTAGTAGTTTCTAGAGGTCAGTGGTTACATAGAGAGTTGCCATCTAGAATTATTGTTACTAGGAACCTTAATTTATTTTTCAAAGATTCTAAGTGAGGGATTGATTACATAAAAGAAAGGTATTAACACTCTTAGTATGCATTATCTAAGGTATGCTCCATTGTTTTTTCTCTATTTGTTATAGACCGATGGTGTTTTTATTTCTATCAGCCTACTATTATGAGTTTGCTACGCCAAACAAACCGTGATTTTTCAGGTTAAGAACTTGGTTTGGAATGGTGAAATATCATCAATTATCATTGAGGTTTCTTTCAGGATAAACTTGGATTTTTTTGTTATTGCATCATTCCAAATAATATTTCTGATAAAATTTCTTGTAATTTTTTGTTATCATTATATTGTAAATGAATCATTTCTATTATTTCATATAATATTTTGGATATTAACGTCACATAGGTTTTTTATCCTTCTATTAAAACTAAGTAATAATAAAGTATTATCCCTAATAATATTTTAGATATTAACTCTTTTCTATGTTTTTTATCCTTATATTAAAAGTGAATAACATATTCTCTTTTCAAAAATAAATTTTTAATATTTTTGAAATATAGGCCAAAATACTTTAAAATTTTACAAACTTATAGTAAAATGCATACTAACACTTTTTATAAAATAAGCTAAAATATTTTCGATTTAAAAAAAATCACACAAATAATTTTTAGGATTTTTGGCCATATACAAGGGGAAAAAAAGAAATATTTTTTTATTTTTTATTTTTATTTAAGCTTTGTTTAACAAAAATTCATTATTTCTTAAAATAAAATTGTCAAAACAAGCTTAGAGGAGTGTTTATCAAACATACTCTTAAACAAAAAAAAACCCTTTAGCAAAAAAACATTTTCAGCCAAACAGGATTTGACTCAATCAGGTTGACCTGAAATCTTTGATTCGACCATATATTGAACAAAAATCCTAGTTTGACCAAGAAAAAACCCAAAACAAAACAAAAACCCAAAACAAATCAAACTTGAAAAAACATAAAACCACTCAAAATATTTTTGTCAAAACAGATTAAAACACCATAAAAATAAACATGAAGGACACCGATGAACTCTAATACTAATTTCAGCAATATAACTCTCCAACCAGACCAAATATGATCAAACCAAGGTTACAGACATATTGTAAATCAAGTAATGATCATTAATTTAGCATCCATTTATTTTGATTATCAAAGAAATCATCATGATTTGGTCAAATGGGTTTTAGTTTGAAATCGAAACTTTAGGATTAAAACTCATTAAAAACTTGTTATTGATGCTAATAAACCTTAGATTATTTAACTAATCAAGTATCATGAAGTGTTTAGTGCAAAAAAAAAAGAATAAAATTGGTCCAAATCATAGAAATAAGGTAATGTTCTTTTCAAAAACACAAAAAACATTGTCTAGCAAACTAGAAATTACCTAGCACACTTCCAAACCTAGAACTAGCCTTTTGGACCTCTAAAACATACTTTTTTAATTCCAACAAACTACATTATCATAACCAAGCATATTTGAATTAAAATGCTAACAAATAAAATCAAATCATCAAAATTATATATAAGGTTCTAACCTTTTAAAACTGTTAAATTAGAATAGCCTACATATTTATATAGTTTGGATTCAAATGGGTTTTCTAAACCTTTAAAAGGACTCAATCAAAACTTAGAAACCAAGAACATGCATCAACCAACATAACAAAAAAATCACAAACCTTACTACCATATTTGGTAGATTTCAAAACGACTTAATTAATCAAAAACCAACATCAACAAACAACTCAAAGCAAGATTTAAACAATAAAAATAATATTTTTACATATTAATCAACATCAAAACTAAAAACATCATACCACTAAAATAAGTTCAAAAAACATCATTAAACTAGTAAAATAAGCTAAAGTTATGCCTCATGGACATCACCTACTAGGTTAGTGAAGGATTATACCTTCCCAAAACTCAAAATAGTTATTATCCTTATTCCTTCAAAAATCTAATGTTTTGCTTATCTTTAACTTATCTTTTGTAGCTCTTAGATTCCAGACAATAAACTTGATTACTAATGAACTTTAAGAATAAACATATCCTCCTTTCTCTCTACCCCTCTTCATTTGGTTCTGATTTTTCAAGGTATTTATAGAGTTTTGCTAGGTTTTTTAATGGATTCAATCAATGATTGATCCATGCTTGGCCTTCTAATCAAAATGAGAGAGTTTTGGGTATATTTTTATAGTTGTGAACTTTGTACCTTGCTAGTTTTGCAATGGTGGTTTTGCAACACGATTGATTTTGGTGATTTTGCTAAACTTGAAGGCCAAGGAGTTGTTTCTAGCCTTTTGATCTCGAGAGAAACATAGGCAACATTTGATAATAACCCACTAAGAAGGCTTAAAATGTGAACACATGAAAAATATAAGTGGTTTTTGCATAATGGATATCACAGTCATTGATGATTAAGTTACCTACTTTTGAAGCCTCATTGAAGCAAATTCAATGTCATTATAGTTAAGTACCACTTGAAATTAGTAAGGGGATGCAAACCTTTGGTTTGGATTCAACTTTGCTCAATTTAGAGGTCTGTAGCTTCACATCTATTCATTTGAAAATGCCGACTTGATTAACCAAGAATTTAAAAATACAGTGATGGTTGATTAGGGACAAAATGTAGTTGAGATTGCTGAAGAAAATAGAGTGTACATGTTTGATGGGAGTAGCTAATTTTTGTAAAGGAAGTGTTTCTCATTTGAATAGTGGTGGTTACAGGCACAACCCCTTAAATGGTAAAAAATACCATATTCATTCACTTGAAACTACTCATTCGATCAACCAAAATTACCAAAGAAAAAGATAAACAGTGGTTAAACGACATGTCGTCTAGATAAAACATTAAGAATTAGGGTTTTTAATTCAAGATTTGACAAATTTTAATTTAATCTTTATTCTTTTAATTGCACTGTAATTACTTCCTAACTTTTAATTTTATGTAACTCCACCCCAATCAAACTCAATTATCAACTTCAAAGTTCACCGCCTCTTCCAATTACAACCTTAGTTCCCAAGTTATGCAAATTGACCCTTAATTTACTATCAAACTTTTAATTTTTTCAATTTGGTCCTTGATTTTGCTAATTTAAATCCTTGAAGTCTCACGTCTTTTAGAATTTGGTTTTTTATTTTGAATTTCTTCAATCAAGTCCCTAATCAATTTGGTTTTTTATTTTTAATTTCTTCAATCAAGTCCCTAATTGCCTATGAAACTTTAATATTTATGCAATTAAGCTATGATTTGACCAAATTAACATCTCTCAAACTTCAATTCCTTCTAATTAAAGCCCAAATTGAATTCAAAAACCAGTTTTTCTTACAATTAAACCCTTAATAAATTCAATTGAAATCCTGGAGAATCCTAATTAAGTTATTAAATATCTAATTTTGAATTTTTCTTTTCAAATTGAATTTTTATTGTTAGTAAGGCCTTCACGATAAAAAATTGAACTATTAATGTTTTAATTTTGGATATTTTGATCTTCCCCAACCAGTCTTTGACAAATTTATAGATATTTTTTATGTTCTTCCTGCTAATATATATTTTTTATTTTTATAATTTATTAATTTTTTTATTTTGTATCTTTTTTTATATATTTATATGATGTTTTAAAAATGTGCAACAACATCTTTAAATAGAAATGTAATAAATAAAATGT
Organism: Populus euphratica; assembly: GCF_000495115.2. Taxonomy (NCBI): domain Eukaryota; kingdom Viridiplantae; phylum Streptophyta; class Magnoliopsida; order Malpighiales; family Salicaceae; genus Populus; species Populus euphratica. Next base: position 881,599 of record NW_011499882.1, on the reverse strand, counting down.
ACATTCTTTTCGTGTGTATAAAATGGTTTTTGCATCCTTGATTTCACTAAAAAGACGATGAAAAGTTCTAAAAGATCAAATAGATTTGAAAAACATACTCTTGTGTTGCAAATAATATATACGAGTGCAATGTGCAAATTACAGATATTGTAACATAACGTAGCTTCGATGGCCGCAATTTGTGCCAACCTTGGGCCCCTTGGTGAGATGAGGAAAATGTCAAAGGCATATCTCTCTTTGTGTCAAGTTGAGGGGTCTACTTAGATTCTTTATCTTCTAGGGGGAACAGATTCTTTAATTTATTTCATGCCCATGCATGCACGGTTTGTGGTGGATTACATCATGCTTGAAGACTGGAAAATGCAACTTGCAACCATAATTATACAACCTAACCCAAGATTGACATGGGTTAAGATAAGAATCATGGTCATGTGTGTAATTTATTCACCTTAAAAAAAATTAATTATGTTTTTTAATTTTTCTTTTTTAAAATGATCCAGTTTTATCTCTGATCTGATTTTTTAATTAAATCAATTTATTTTTTTTTAAAAATGATCCAGTTTTATCTCAAATTGATCTGATTTTTTAATTAAATCAATTTATATTAATATTTTTCTATAATTTTTTATAAATACAATAATATTAACTTTTAATCAATCAAATTCTAAATCTACATGAAGAACTCTTGCAGGTTTTATAATTACCGTCGCAAGATGAGTTAGCACTCATCTTGCATGTAAGCTAAATTTATGTTATTCTTATATAGTATAATACATATAATCAGATAAAATTAATAATAATTATAAAATTTAATTTTTAGTTTAGTAAAAAAATTATTTATTTATGAAGTGTAATATATAATAATTAAGGTAAAGATGACAATACTATATGTAACATTTCCTATATACAGAGAACAAAACAAGATCTCAAGTATAATTGATTTATTCCATCGAGGCATATCTTTGTAAATGCATATTAAAAGAATGGTTGCGAGGAGAAAATTTGAAAGGATATATTAGGGTAGAGTCTTAGACATTTATTTAACAATCCAAACTAAAATCTCAACAAACAAAATTTTAGTAATAAATTCTTATTATTTTATTAACGATGCCCTGCGTTACAATCTTATCAAATGCCCGCAAAGGACCAAATATTTTACATTTGTTTCTAAGGAACTAAAGAATTGGATGTACAAAAGCTAGGGCCAGAAATTCCAGACTTTACAAAAAAAAAAGAAAAAGGGAGTCGATGAATCTCCCAATTGAAGCAAGAAAGAAAGATTAAGTGGGCATGCACTTGATAAACATTTTCGTCATCAACGAACACCTTGCCACGTCTTAATCGTGGGATTAGGAATAATAATTAATCGAGAGTTTCTTTCAAAAAATAATTAATCAATAACTTTTTGCATTTACGAGGGAGATTTCATCAGAATCTTCAAAGCACTTATTCACACAAAAACAAAGTAATAGTCAGCAGACATGATTCCAATATTGCTCAATGCACTCAACACTTTGTTTTTTATATACTAAAACAACTTCAAAATTCAAAGCAAAACTCGAATTAATTCACTACACCCACCCACATTCGGTCAAGCAGTAGGTTCCATTTTTCCTCACGGGCCGAAGTTGTGTACTTTCGGGGCGCCATGCTTGGCTTCTTTACTTGAAGATTGTGCCTAGTGCACTGCTTAAAGTCTTACTGCAAGATGATTGCCTGACCGAAAGTTTCATCATCATTTGTTTGCTTGAAAGTTCAAATTTTTCAAAGTAAAGTACAACGTGATTTTGAAACAGAAGGAGATAAATCCAAATTTAACTGGTAGAAAAAAACCTTAAATGTCAGAGAAAAAAAACAACCCATGATCTTGTACAATCTTCTTATGCTAAACTTTATACAGTCTCATCGGTAAGAAAGAGCTCTATATTATAGGTTTAGCCAAGAAGAAAAGTTTAGTTTTCAGAGGCTCAGTCAATGAAAGAGTTTATTTTTATTTTATTTTCATTATTAGTGGCAGTGGTGGAGGGAGGCGAGCCTGGCAGGGGCTCCAGTCCCTGCAAGAAAATGCCCCCCTCCCTAATTTTTTTTTCTCGCTCCGTCCCTGATTAGTGGCTCAATTTTATTGAAAGAATACAACCTCTGCAAGCTCAGCTTAGTGAATGAATCCCCTTACATAAGCCGAGAATTAGAGAATGGCCTAGCTTTTATAAATTATAAATATGAATTTTTAAAAATTTTATTTTTTATTTTATATATATATTTAGAGTTTATTTCTCTAAAATATCATTATATTTTTTTTCAAAAATATTTACTTAAACATATAAAAGTCTTTGTATCTATCAAAAGAAACCCTTTGCAAATGCTAATTACCAATCACCTTGGCTTGTCAAACACCAAGTATCGACTGTCTTGGCTAGAGAGAATAGATCAAATTGCTAGAACCAAAAAATAAACTGATTATCCAATACATAAAACTTGTGCCTAAACTACTTGAAATTTTTTAAACACCATAATTGGCATCGTTTATGGAAACTTAAAAACATACACCAATTTCTTTCTAAAACTTTTGATATTTTTAAGTCATTATTAGAGAATAATATAAATCATATCCTGGAACCTCACCTAAAAGCTTAAGCTATTGGGTTGAGATGGTTTTTTGACATGGTATCAAGCTTTAATGACTAAGTGGTCATGAGTTTGAATCTCATCATCCCCATTTATTTGATAAAAAAAATCAAGTATAAGGTAATGTGGGTCAATGCAAGTTTCAAGCCCAAAAGGCTTTCACTAGAGAGAGTGAGTTAAAGAATAATATAAATTATATCTCGAGATCTCACCTAATAGCTTAAGTTTTTGGGTTAAAATGGTTCTTTAACAATCATTCCATAACAGATAACCAAGACACACCTGGGCTAAGATAAATGACGAATCTACTCGTTACTGTAGACATTTCTACCCGGCAAGACTTTCAACAACTCATCAACCAAGTGCAAGTTCTTGCTCAAGTCGTGTTGTCAACCTTATCACCTTAGCAAGTCTTAACACTTGTGGTAAAACACTTAACCCTAGCATTATCACCATCAGTAGCTCTCGGTGCCCGTAAATAATTACACTACATAGAGGAGCTGGGCAAAATGATCTCCATGAGAGTATTTTATATCCACACTCACCAAGTCCTTTTAGGTGTCGCTCACTTCATTATAATACCAATGCACATAGTCGGTATTCTAGACACGCTTCTTTTGGCTACTGCAAGATTGAACCATTGTGATACTTAGGGTTTTTAAGGCCTAACATATCATCTCGGGGTGCACTATCCTCAATAGGTAGTATATTTATTTTTAAAATAAAATAATTGTATCACTAACATATATTTTCTATGTGCAGATCTCTAATGGGGCTTTCAAGCCTTTGGACTTTCTAATGGATTGATTATAGATCTTTCCAATATAATAGCACCACTCTTCAACGGATAAACATGGTCTTCTTAATGCAATAACATCACTCTTCAATGAATGGACTTGATCTCTCTAGTGCAATACCACCACTCTCTAAGGGATTGACTTGGGGTCTTCATAGTGCAATAGCATCACTCTTCATGGGACCAGTGCAATAACACCACTCTTCAATATATAAACTTGGTCTTCTTGGCATAATAATCATCAATATTCATGTCATGAAACAGAGGTCTTCCTAGGTTTTCAAAGGTTATAAACAAGTGTAATAAAACCACTCTTTAAGGAATGGACCAAAGGCCTTCTTATTATAATAACACCACCATTTAGGAGTTTTCCTTATCCTTTTAGAAATTCTTATGAGTATAGACTCATTTATAGAGGTCCTTCAGTCACTTAAAAGTTTTCTAAGTATAGACTCACCCTCATTAGGTTCTCCTAATCATAAAGAAATTTTTCTAAACATAGGCTCACTTTTTATGGGTTCTCCTTGGCCTCTTAAAAGTTCTTATAAGTATAAGCTCACCCTTTATGGGTTCTTCTCGGCCTCTTAGAAATTCTTCAGTATGAGCTCATCCTCTAAGGGTCCCATCAACCTATTTAGAAATCTTTCTATGTATAGACTCCTCCTTTATAGGTCTCTCCTAACTTATTAGAAAAAATTTGTTAGTATAGATTCTTTTATGATTTCACTTTACCCTCCTATAAAATATTCTAATTATGAGTTTTTCTCTCATGGTTCCTTTTTATATACTTAAAAATTATTTTAATCATGGTGCATACCCCTAGATGCATGCTCTTTATTATATTACTCGGGGTCTCCTCTCATCTTCTTATACAAAGAAAATTCAACAAGCTTGTCATGGTAATCAAGTACTTTTGTTTATAAATTCTTTGTGTTTTAATATCTCAAAGAATTGAAGGAGCTAGTGATAAATCCAAGTTCAACGGTCCTACAAAATCCCAAAAGCCTAAAAAACCTATGATCTCAAGCAACATGTCCAGGCTCAACTACTCATAGGCCTAGCCTAAAAGAAAGCCTAACTTTCATTAGCTCGGCTTATAAGAAAAGCCTAACATTATAGGCTCAACATATGAGAAGAGTCCAATATCATAAGCTCAGCCTAAAGAAAACACCCTGCCTCTATAGGCTAAACTTGGAGGAAAAGGCCAACCTCATAGGCTAAGATCAAAGGAAAAACTTTGCCCTATAGGCTCAGCCTAAATGAAAAGCACAACGTCATAAGCTCAACATAATAGAAAAGATCAACCCCTTAGACTAAGCCTAAGGAGAAGCTTAACCTCTTTGACTCAGCCTTGAGAAAGAACCCAACTTATTGACCCAATACATTTTGGATCGCACTCTCCTTATATCCTTAAGTGTATAAAAAATATCTTAAAAGCCTATCATATTTTAATCTCATTAATGTTTGTATAAGAGATATCTATCCTTCATTATTACATATATAAGATATTTATGCCTCATTAATGTTATCAAGAAGAAAAAAAACTCTTCAACCCCTCTACTACATAAAAAACAAGATTCATGAGCTATAAATATCATTAATGTTATCAAGAAGAAAAAAAACTCTCCAACCCCTCTACTACATAAAAAAACAAGATTCATGAGCTATAAATATTTTATGAATCCTTAAAGCTCGAGGATTGCTATCTTCTTTCTCTACTGCATATATATTTTCAGAGGTTATATCTCTATAATATCATTGCACTTTCTCTCTTTTTAAAAATATTTACTTAAACATCTAAGAGTCTTCATATCTATCATATAAGACCTTTTACAAATATCAATTATCAGTCATCATGGTTCACCAGACACTAAACATCAACTACCAGCTACCTTAACTAGAAAGAATGGATTAGATTGTTAAAACTAAGAGCATAACTGATTATCTAATACATAAGTCTTATTTCTAAATTACTTGAATTTGTTAGGACATCATTTGCTCGTGGTTCATCTTAAATTTAAGAGATGTGAGCTTTGTTTGATATGTGAAAAAAATAAAGATAGTTAAGGTGTAAAAATTCTAATGTCATCATAGATAGTTACTTTGTTTGAGTTGGGGAGACAAATTTAACCATGTTATGCTAATGTTGACTCATCATTAAAGTCGTACCCAAAATTATTATTCTATCATATTCTATTAACAGGCTTATCATGTTTTATAATATTAAAGTTGGTTGTATTTTTAATGTTAGGTTTTTTTTAATATTTGGGTATAAGAAAAAAAAAACACAATAACAAAATAAAAAGGTTGCAACAAATTTCAAGAATGAAACAAGGTTACAACAAAAAAAATTTAAGACCCACTAGCTACTAAATATAAATATATAGCATCCAGTGGTACCAAAACAATTTTATAGTGTGTGTATATTTCCTATTATGACATGGATCTCTACAATGACAATGATTAGTATTTTCCAAAGTTATTAAATCAAATTTGTTTTATGACCTTGTTCAAGGTCCTGGTTATTGGTTATATATTGGGAGCATTGATCCAAGTTAAACTTAAGCAAATCCAAAATGTATTGCTTCAAGATTTTTTTTTTTTAAAAGGCAAAATCTTTTTGTTTTGAAAAAATAGTCAAACTAGATTTTGACTTTGCTGAACGGAATTGATTGAATTAACTCTCATTTAATTTCTTTAATCCCATATCGAGCAAAGTCCTAGATTGACCAAGTCATGGGTTTATTTGTCAAACATGATTGAATTTAATGATATTTTTTATTCTGGTATGTGCCTATACAATGGCTTTATTTCTTAATAGTGGGAAATGTGGGTTTGATTTTGCTAATAGCGAACATGACTTGATGAGATGTAAAATTTTCTTGAATTTTATGAACCACTATAGGTGGCTTGTTTTTTAATTGAATTGGAAAAATAAATTTAATTTTACTATACTAAAATTAACTGAATGATACATTATTATTAACAAAATTTAAAAATAATAATTTTATCAGAATTTCTTGGTTTGCACATTACTAATAGTACACAAAAAAAATTAGATTTTTCTATATATATATATATATATATATATATATATAT
>NW_011499882.1:852970-873204 GCF_000495115.2 Populus euphratica | reverse complement strand
GTATAATTAACTTTCCTGTGATTCGACCCCGGTCTTGCCGGGTTATTTATTACTTCAACACTCCTGCACTTAAGAGAAGACATCAATCTTTTAGTCGTGTCACAAAACCGTTGAAATCCAGGTCAGATTATGATCCTCATTTTATTATTTTCTCTTCCTATATAATTTTCTTTTACATTCATGCACTGACTCAACTATTAAAAAAAAAATATTCATAAATTTTTTTTTTAAGACTCGTAAACCCAATCGATGAAAATTTTAATTCATGTGAGAAGCTTTTTCACTACTTCATCCATCACCATTTCCAATATCAAGTAATTACAAAGGTTATTTTTGCTTTTTATTTTCATTTTTTATTAATTTATAAATAAAAGACTCAATAATTTATTATTTCTTATGATCTTATCATATCCCGTTCTCTTGAAGAAAAAAAGAAGTTAGAATAACAGTATTTTCCAAAAGTTTCAAGAAAGAAAAGAAAAGAATGAGCTCACTCAAAGGCTGAAGATGAATTGAAATTGAACACAATCAATCTTGTCTCGCAAAGGGGAATATGCTTATCTTATCAATAGATAAAAAAATAATAAAATTAAATGGATGATTATGAATCCGTATTTCTGCTCACATTAGATGGCGTTGCTTCAAAGGCAAATATCAATACGCACCCCCCGTTTTTTTTTTTCTCAGATAAACTGAGTTAAGAAAAGGCCATTTTCATCATAGTAAAGTGGACCACTTGTTCTGTGAAGAATAAACTATCTAGCTGGGAGATCAATAGAGAGCAGAGAGTCTATGCTTACGGAGACAATGGCAACAGCAGAGTTATTAGCGCCTTCGATAGAGAGTATATATTTTTTTATATTTCTTGATTTCAGATAATAAAAAATAAATAATTTTTTAAAAAAATATATTTATATATATCTCATCTTTCTAAGCAAATACATTTGTATTTTTGTTTTGTTTTTTACTAGAATACTAACCAAACACATTAAGTACTGTATGAAGTTAAAAACTTTAATTTCTTATTATATTAAAATCATAATCAATTTTTATTCATCGATGCTCAGTTTTAGATAAGCTAACTATATGTCCACATCCCAGTTAATGTTTCGCAAAAAAATACTAATCTTTTTTTATATGATATCTTTTGAAAACCAGGACTAAAATGAAAATACAAATCAATTCCAAGAATTTATTTTAAGCCTCGAACTTCGAAACCCAAATTATGACTCCGAGATCTAGGCTCGGCCGTCCCACATGTGGGAGACAAACTTGAGGACCCATAGGCCACGATTCTTAGTCAACTTTGTTGTTTTGCATGCATGGTTGTCTTTTAATTAATTGCCATAAACGAAAGGAGAAGAGAAAAATGCACATACTACAGGTCATACATGGATGGTTGCTTCTTTACTTTAACTTTTCCATGGGCTGATAAAATTAGAGAGGAGGAGGCTCCATTTATCTATGTAATTCAAATTATGTTATTGATGCTCTTTCAGACCAGACATAGTTTAAAACACAGCATTACAGTGTGACAAACATGTATCATGAAGAACAAAAAATTTACCTGTAGAGGCATGCAAATTGGATTTTGTGCTGAACAATGTTTGTGGAAATTAATCTAATCTACCAATACCTGAAAAATAGTGATTTGATGAGACTTACACCTTAATTAGATCATGTAATAATTTTTCTTGCCTAACATGGTTAACCTTCTTAGTGTATCCAATTAAAGAATCTTAATTAAACACCTCCTTTGAGAAAGACTTTAAATCAAATAATTCTATAGATCATCCCCATGATCCCACACAGTCTAAGCGCATCCACTCTCACCCACAAGAAAACAAAACGAAAGAGAAATCTTTTCAAATAATACATCAACATTAAATAATCCTGTAAATCAATCATTTTCAATTACTAGGAGAATTGAATGCCTTGCTTCCCGTTCATGCATCACCTGTTTTTCCTGAAAACTATGGGCTGCTTTGTGCCTCTAAATATTGATCCTGTGTTGTTCATTGTCCACAAATTCGAACCACAAATTAGGTACCGAAGCTCATGTTTTCTTTAGCCGTACTCATTGCGTGTGAAGGCAAGTGTCGTGATGCATCATCCACAATAACAAATAATAAGATTGCATAGACCGACCAATGTTAGGTGATTTTGATTGTAAATTTTTTTCAAAAATAAAAGAACGGTTTGCATCAATTCAAATTGAAAAAATTACCTGAAGGTATATTAATTCAAATTATACTTATTCAATTCTAACAAGTTTAGAACTAAATCAAACCAAATCAATTGGTTTAATTAGGTTTGATATTTTTAAAAAATAATTTGTTCTGTTTGATCTTTTGATCCAACCAAAGTGTCTAAACCGATACTCCCCCCCTAACTACAATTAGAATTCATTATTTCTAAGTGCTTTCACATGCAAGGATAGTTTGGATTTTCATCAAATGAATTAGATGATTTTTTTTATTGAGATTTTCTAAGTATTTCATTTTATACACCCGATTTTGACGAGAATGATGCCCTAATGATATTTAATGGTGGAATGGAAGTTCGAATTACATAGAACCTCCTAATTGTAAAGTCTATGAAGTGTAAACTCACCTAACCACCCAACATCCAACGGTCCATCAACTTTCATAGTAGTAACCTCTTCTACCTTTCCTTTTTGGTTAAATAAAGTACATTAAGTAGTGAACCTAATCTCAAACTGCACTTTTTTGCCGAAGTTGGCTTCTAAAGTATTTATTGATAACATTATGATAATGATGGCAGTATACTACCATCTATCTTCTCTTATATGATGAAACCGTGTTGAAATTCCTCTCATAGCTTTGCTGAGCTGATGTTGAAGTCCACTATCTGCGTCATAGCTTTGTTGAGCTGATGTCGAAGTCCACCATATACGTGTAGGAGTAGTTTCATTTGACAGGAAAAGAGACGCAGAGACTGATGGCTATTACTATGCATTGGAGGTAAGAACTAAGCCCATTAAAGATCTTGTATGAGCTTGTTAAAAGCCTTGATAATTGTTTGACGAAGTCCATTGGTAAGGCCAGCTACTTTACCAGGCCATTATCAGCCTTGATCGAAAAAAGGAAAGGGAGAAAAAATTCCTAGCTGGTTGTCACCATAGAAGGTGCTTCTTGTATACATAATAACTTTGGCTATAGATCTAATCTCAAGCTGCATTGTTTTTCCCAAGTTGATTGTTAAGCAAGTTAATAGCATAATTCTTTCTCACGGTTGAATATAAGCAGTATGCAATGATATAGAAGCTCTGTTGAAGTTCTGTTCTCACAGTTTTGTTAGGTCGATGTTTGCAGCCCACTACCACTTCGCAATTATTCTGAAAGCTTTGCTGGATTGATGTTAAAGCCCACTGCATGTATGAATAGTTTGATTTGCAAGGAAAAGAGAAATTGCCGACACTACCATGGACTAGAGGGACAAAGTTTGCCTTCCGAAATATCTGCTAGATTACGTCCTCTCAACAGTGCACTTAAACTACCAGGCAGAGGATAGACTAATCTAGGAGTACAGTAAATCAGAAAGATTTTCCATTAAATCTCTACGTGAGCTACTAAGTCCCACTCTCTATTTCAACACTCAGCTTTTTTTTTTACTGGGATTTAAAAAGTTGTAGTCCCTCCTAAACTAGAGATTTTTTTGTTAAATAACTATCATTATCAGAATTAATACCCATGATATATTAGTTAAAATAGATGTTTTAAATAGTTCATTAAGAAAGAGTTAGTTGATCATATATTTTTACATTGCAATAAGCATTTAATTAGTTGATCATATATTTTTACATTGCAATAAACATTTAATTATTTAGTCCAAAATCATTAAGTGGTGGGTTTTTTCATGGTGTTGCATAAAAAGCTTGTCAGGTTTATTCTCTTAGTGGACTTTCATGATTCATGATAAATTCCAAAAGAAAGCATGTTTAATGTTGTTTTTCTCAATGGCATGATTCATTTGACTCATTCAAACTGATTTGATCTTTCAACAAAAGACACCAAACTATGATATAGTTTTCTTTCTATGTTTATGCTCAACAAAAGACACCAAACTATGATATAGTCTTTTTTCTTGTTATCACTCGGCTATGTTTATGGTAAAAAGCAATTCATCCTAACTTCCCCTACTCCTCTTCAAATCTATTTAAATCAACAATAGATCTGATTTGATAGTCCAGTATTCAGACTACCAGGATTGTTGTTATGTGATCTCCTCTAATAATTAACAGCTTTAAATGAAATGTGGATAGATTCTCTTTTGAAAAGCATAAACCCTCATGTATAGGTGATATCCTGCGAAATCACTATAATAATATCCTTCAAATATAGCTGAATTGAGAGCTGTTTTCAAAGTTATTGAGCTCTCAGCCTCAAATTATCTCCTTCATCATAAATATAAAACTATTGAATTTGATTTTGTCAATATCACTAGCTGGATGCATAATCCTCACAACAGGCTATAGATACACCGAAAGCTCTTCTTCTCAGTACAGAGATTGACTAGATTTTTTGGCTCAATCACTTCTGTTTATATTTACCGTGAGAGCAATAATACAACAAATTACATGGCTAAATAAGGAGTGTGAAGATCAAATGATTTTATTGCCTGATTTTGATCCAGCCTTTAGTTATGTGATGTTTTTTATGATAATCTTATTGTATGTATTTGGTTTAACTCTGCAAATTATACCTATCAAGATATTAAAGATATATCTATTTAAAGGAATAGTTATAGTAATAAGACGGAGTGGAGATTGTTGGAAGTCTTCCCTAGATCTTTTGTTGAGATGGTTAGCTTGTGGAGACTTCAATATTGCTTTCTTCAGCTAATTTTACTGTTTGTTTATCTAGTATAGATCTTTTTTCTTTTCGATAGTTTCTGCAAAAGCTGCTATAATACAAACTTTATAATATTTTCCTTTTGTGATTTAATGAAATCTTATATCTCTCAAAAAAATACAAGAAAAAAAAAAGTTTTTCCAAAATAAATAAATAAAAATCTCTGCCTAAACGGCTGGAATTATTTCAGCTATTTGTGCCAGTACGAATGGCTAGAAAATTTCACTCCAAAATCTCCCACGTACTTGGTGTTGTACCGTTCTGACCAATCACACTTTTATGCATTCATTCATAATTTTTCTATGCACAAGCATTTATTTATATTTATTCAAAACATGTATCCTTTTCTACACTAGGCAGAAATATCACCATCAACATCATTTTTTTATCAATAACCTGGCACAATAATTATAACATGAACATCATCAACATTATTCATAAAAAATATGGCACAATAATTATAACATGATACATCAACTAAGAATGATGCGGTCAGCAAAAACAATTTTTTCATCAATAATACATTCTCTTGTATGTAAAAAAACAAAAAAACAAAAATCAAGGTACATCAATCAAGAACCACGTGGTCAGCTAAAATAATTTTTTCATCAATGATACATTCTCTTGTCTGTAAAAAAATAAAAAAACAAAAATCAAGGTTTAAATTTATAAATACACCTAGTCATCAGCAAGGCAACAAAAAAAAAAAACCAAGCCTATCAAATAGCAATCTCTAGCAAAACAATCTCAGCCAAACCAACCAGCCAAACAAATGAAAAACTCTAGCAAAACAATCTCAGCCAAACCAAACCAACCAGCCAAACAAATGAAAGCAAGGCCAGGTTAGTCTGTACAATTTTGTTTTTTCAGGCGAATAATATCTTTTAGACAAGTCCATCAACTCGGTCATGAAAAACCTAATTTTATGTGAAGTTTCCTCATCATTTCATCACTAGCCTCAAACTCTATATCAATGTTATTAAACCATGATCCAACCTAAAGCTTGGTTCATGAATTGAGTAGGTTGAACCATGCAATTCAAAATTATCATTTCAAGATTCTTTTTAAAAAATTAAAATAATATTATTTATAAAAAATTAAACAAGATTTTGATTAGTTTACTGGTTAACATGCTGAGTGAATCGAGTTTGCCCATATTATCTTCTCCTCAGTTTAACTTGAAACCTAACATAACATAGACCAAGTTTACTGGTTAACATCCTGGAATAACCCATCAAGCGGAGCTTACTTTAAAAACACTGCTAATGAGATATAATTCGTCCCCACATAATTGTTAGCCCAACTTAATTTATCTTTAGTTTTCAAAAAAGTTAATTTTCAGGAAACAAGTATCATTGCTTTATTGATAATTTATTTTATCGAATAGTGTTTTAAATTAGTCAAAACCTAAATGGGTATGAAGAAAGAAAAGCAAAAGGGAGTCTTGAAGTGGGCTTAGTTAGTTTTACATGTTCACCAACGTACTTGACAGACCATGATACATAGGCCAGTGGATCGTGTTTTCCCGTCCAAAGATACTTTGGGTTTAACCATGCACCAACAAAGTTAGTCGGGAGGTTCGAGCCATATTGTCTGTCAATTAAGCTTAAAGAGTGAGCCCCAAATGGTGGTCTTCACCCGACCCATTCTCGAGCCACCAATGGGGCCAGCTGAATTTTAAGGCATCAATCCACAGTGGATTGGCTCTTTGGAGCTGAAATGAAGAAGAAGGAAGAGACAAGGGAATTTTGTTGTAACTGGTTGGGGTGTTGCTGTTTTCATTTGATTTTAGCCACATAAATAAATTTGGCTTTGCAATGAAATAATAATGAAGCTTGAGATTGTGTTGATATAGGTTTCTTGGATTCGAAATTCTATTTTTAACACAATTTTACTTTCCAGTACAGGTTCGTCATACATACATTACAACTCGAATAAAAAAAATTGAATATAAAAAGATTTAAGTTATAAAATATTATTTGATATTATTATTAAACCTAACTTTTTATTTAATCTGAGTTTAAAATTAAATTATATGAAAGTTGATTTAATATGACCTTGTCAATTTCACAAGTTCAAAAGCAACTAAAACAATCGATAAAAAACATAATTTGGCTTTAAAAAAATTTAGATGATGTTTTTCAATATTAAAATGTCAATATATTAAATTCAAGCTTTGTTGCTTAACAAATTTTACTTTCCAGTACAGGTTCGTCATATATTACGACTCGAATTAAAAAAATTGAACATAAAATCAAGTCATAAAATATTATTTGATATTATTATTAAACCTAACTTTTTATTTAATCTGAGTTTAAAATTAAATTATATAGAAGTTGATTTGATATGACCTTGTCAACTTGACGAGTTCAAAAACAACTAAAACAATCGATAAAAAACATGATTTGGCTTTAAAAAAACTTAGATGACGTTTTCCAATATTAAAATGTCAATATATTGGATTCAAGCTTTGTTGCTTAACCTGCTAGATTTGTAATGCGGGTGATAGACTCCATTATGTTTAAGATATTTGTTTTTTTAACTAACTTTTTACTTAATTATAATAGAACAAAAATATATATTCGGAAATTCAAGTATAAACTAGATGTTGAGATATTTATTTGAAAATATAATATTTTTATAAAAAGTCAGCCAAAATAATTTATAAATACAAATTTAAAATCAAATAAATATTAAAAAATTAAAAATTAAAGAAAATTAAAGAAAAAAAAGAATATTAAAAAATTAAAAATTAAAAAAATTTAAAGAAAAAAAAAGATAAACAGTTAAAGAGATAAATTGAAACACCATCTTTTCTTGATATATTAAGTAATATCCAAATTTATATCCACATCCAATTCTTTTCTTTTTTTTCATGTAATTAGAGTGTCCAAGATCTCCAAATTTATATCCACATCCAATTCTTTTTTATTTTTATTTTTTCATGTAATTAGAGTGTTCAAGATGTACACTCATGTTCAGATATCTAATACTAGACACGATTATCATAACGCAATATCTGAAGGGTCATAGCAATGTCAAAGCAATATATATATGGAAACATGTCAGACTCTGCAAGATACATGAAATAAGAAATTCACCATATTATTTTGTAATTATTGAATATCCTTTTTTATCTTAATATTTTTGTTTTTTTAATGTATCATAACATATATGGGAATTTGAGAGGAAGAACAAGAGAAGATGAAAAAAAATGTAAAATAGTTATTTGTTTTTAGTACTAAAAGGAAAATCTGAAAGATTTTGAAATCTATAAGGATAACATTGAAAAAACTTAAAAGAGTTGTGGTGGTAAAAGTAGAATATTGATAAATCATGTAATAGCTATCTATCCATTTGTCAGAAGGGATTTGCCGATTTCCAGCAACAGTAGTTCTGTCAGACTGAAATCTACTATCTTGTTTTCTTTTGAGCCCTGTCAAGCTTCATAATGTTTTTCTGCTTTGTGTTCTATGCAGGAGTATTTTTGTACTCTAGCATGAAAAAATATACAGTGAAAAAAATGTAGTGAAAATAATATTTAAGAAAATAATATAGCTTAAGTTTAAAGAGTCCATAATTTATAATTTACAATTTGCTATATTTTTTAAATTGCAAAATCCAACAAAATACATGATTTAATAAGAAAAAATGAAAGAGAAAAGATTTAAAAAAAATAGTAAATGAAAGAGAAAAGATTTAAAAAAAATACATTTAAACTTTAATGATAACATCACATTTACTATTGAAAAGATTCTGATGAGATGAATTTAATAATGTCAAAACAATTATTAACAATGATTCATTTGAGTGATTTAAAAATAAGTGAACTTTGAAATCTTTGGATAACTTATGTGTCTATTTATAAAAAAAAAGAGAGAAAATAATATTTTTAATAGTTTGTGGGAGATGAACAATGAGATGTTGAAACTTGGATGACATTTGAGCTTAAGTTTTGATATTTAATTTAGGCTTTGTTTGTTTGCTGGAAAATAGTTTATTTTAAAAAAAATAAATTCTGAAAAAAGTGAATTCCGAGAAAGTATTTTTTGATATTTGATAGTGTAATAGAAAATAAATTAGAAAATAATTTACAGTGTTTGGTTATGTTATGGAAAATGAGCTAGAAAATAACTTATTAATGTTTTATTTTTTTAAGTTTATTAAAATAATGAGCAAAAAATCTTACAAATTAAAAAGTTGAAAAAAAATATAATTTTATAAATTATCTTAGACAAAATAACTAATAATCAAAATAATAGAGATCAAATAAAAAATAAAAAAATTAAAAGATAAAAAAATTAAAATAATAATAATAAACATTTCATAAATTATTTCAAATAAAATAAGTAACAATTAAAAAAAAGAGATTCAAATAAAATAAGTAACAATTAAAAGAAAGAGAACCAAATTTGATAGATAAAGATTTTTAATAAAAAATAAGAAAAAAGCAAATAGAAATTATAAAAATAAGGATCAAAATTAATATAAAAATTAAATTTTAAGAGATGAAATTAAAAAATAAATATTCAAAATAAAATATATATAACAATCAAAAATTTGAGGATTAAATTTGATATAACCAGTAAATAATAATATTTCTAATTTTTTTATAATTTTACCTTAAATTTTCTAGGAAAATACTTTTCCAAAAATTAAGCTAATTTTTTTTTTAATTGAAAAGTGTTTTCTTTTGATTAATTTTCTTAATAAAAAATAATTATATAGAAGTATGAAAAATAATTTTTTTAAAAATAAACATTATCTTTAAAAAATTATTTTTAAAAAAATAAACATTATCTTAATAAATAATAAATAATGATGAAGTTATGCTGTCACTGAGTTACGTTGTCACTAAGTAATTAATAATTAATATATATAAGTATATATTATTTGAAAAACAATGAGATGTTTTTTAAAAAACTTTCTCGATGTAAAATTACTTACCAAACGGACCCACATGTACTTGTTTAATATTATTATAATTATTTATTTTTTATCCACCGACTAAATTGAGATTTTGGTGATGCTTTGCTTAACTGACTCTTTTTTGGCTTTATCTATTGATGCAAGCTTTGATGAGCATCAGAAGATAGAGACACAACAACCTTTTCTAATTTAGATCGTAACTTTTTCTCTCTTTCTTTCTGCTTCTGGTTTGTTATCAAACCATTAAACTAATATTTGTTTAGAGTAATTCAAGTTCCAAATAGTAAATCCATTAATTTACTGGTGTCATGGACCTTTGCATGATACAGTCATAATTTTGATGATGGATAGGACGCAGAAAATGTAAGACAAACTATCAAATCATGAAAAAGATTGCAAAGGCATCAGATTTTTACCCTTGGATTAGCGCTCTAACAATCTTAATTATGGAAGTTAAAGTTGTTTTGTGCTGAAGTTTCGCAGCAATCCTTTCCCTATTGAGACCTATAGAAAGTCTAGCGGTAGTATCCATTTGGAAAAGAATTTAGAGCCATTGTTTAGAATTTAAAACTTTAAGCTTTTTGTTGATTTGGCAGCCTTTCGATCATCCTCTTTAAGAAACAATTGGAAATATTTGTACTTTACAAAGCCCCGTGATCATTTTATGACTTGAATAATCGTAACATGTCATGGATTGCAGGCAGGTGTCCAATTTCTTTCCCAGCACTCCATCTTCTCATACTGGTTGGTCCTAGCAGTTTCATGTCTGTAGTGGGGTAATAGATAGCTAGAAATTATATAGAGGAAGCAAGGTGAGGAAGGTTACTGAATTTGGAATAGATTCCATGTGTAGAACAGATCATACTTTAAAATAGGTTAAACCAATCCTCTGTTATCATTTCCTTGTGCACTTTATCAAGGCTTGTCTTTGTATGATTGGAGGTTCGTTACTTGGATTTGCAAAAATCCTCCATGGCTACTCCCTTTTTGTCAGTTTGTAGCCCCTACAGGAAGCAAGGCATGAAGGGGTTAATTAATTTATCAGCAAGCATTATACTTTTCCATTTAGAACAGCTGACAGTCCAAGACAATGATTTACAGCATCGAGGGAGGGAGAAAAGGGGTTTGTGAATTGTAACGTTCTTGAAATAGGGCAGTAAAGCAAGTATACAGATCCCCCTTCATCTTGGAAGTGAGAAGGCCTGGAAACTGAGTAACCATACAGAATGGCAAATGTGTACAGCAGAATACAAGATAGAAGAGATTGATAGCAATAATCAACTACCGTGCTAACCCCAATTATTTCCTGCTTGAACTGAATGTGAGACACAGACAGTAGGGGTTGCTGAAGAAATCTAAATACATCAAAGAATGGAGGAGATAACAAACCAACTGGAGATAAATCCAAAACACATCCACACAATGAGAAAACAACAACTACGTGGAATACAGTTTAGTTGAAGAAATCCCAAGGGAACTTCGGCTGATGGGCTGAAGTTTTGGTGGCTGTGGAGGATGTAGATATTGAAGGGACCGGCTCTAAAGCTGGATTAGAATCAAATGTTTCCCATTGCGTGGTTACAACAACTTCCCCTGATGCTGAATGCCTTGATGGCTGCTGTTGTTGATGGATCGATAAATGTTCGAACGGGTGCCGCTGTTCTTCTTCTTCTTCTATTGGTATTAATGTGTGTCCATTGGTATACCTTGGTTGCCGCTTTTGAATTGAGGCTATTTTTTGTCCATTAGAATGTTTGTGTTGCTGCTGCGTTGGTGCGTGGTGTCCATTACCAATAGGCATGGAGGCCTTGATTTCGTCAGCGTTACCATTAGGCATGGAATTCTTGATCTTCAACATATCGAGAGTCTCAACATACTTTTGCACCCTTTGAACCTTGGAAAGTAAGAAAGTTCAGCGCCATGACAAAAAATGTGTTTTATGCAGTAATCAATTACTGAAACCAATATCTACTTCGAATTCAAAATCAAGGTTAATTACCTGTATTTTCCTTTGCAATTTGACATCGCCGTCAGCCATAATTCCATCCAATTTCAACAATTGATTCATCAATAACTCGATCAAATTAAGCACGCTTTTCTCTGCTACTTTCCCACCTTTAGTAATTACTGATTCAAAGGCTGAAACCTAACCAATTTGCAATGAAAAGATCAATATCCAATAAACAACTACCACTACATTTTCTGATCAAGCTACAGGGCATAATTTGAAAGAATACCTGGCCGGCAAGCCGGTCAACTTCCAAGCTGATTTCTGATATGGATTTTGACGCCTTCTCCATCTTTGCATTCTTTCTCATCTCAAGAAACCTCTTCTCCTGACTAATCGGGTCCTCAACTAGCACCATTTTGGACCTGTCCTTAACTCCAGAAATATCAAGAAATGCTTTTGAATCCCTCTCTTTATCTTTGTAAATCAGCTTCTGATCTTGGTGGTGCAATCCTGTGGGTGCTGACAACATTTTCTTCAACTCCCCTGCGTCCCAGAAGAACCAGAAAGAAACCAAAAAAAATCATCATTGAATCAATCTCTCTAACTACTGCAGACTCCAAAATTCTGACCAACAACAGTTACAAAACCTAAATTCCCATCTGAAGTGTTACAAAAAGAACAAAAATTTAAGACTCTAAACAAGTCAAAAAATGAAAAGAACAAGGAAAAAGGAAGAAAGAAAACTTACCAAATGTAGCCTGTGAGCTAATATTGATTTCATGATAAGTTGACCCATATTTAACCTTGATTCTAATTGTCGGTGGAGGGATAGAGGTCCGATCAGAATCCGGGTCTCTCTTCTGTACTAACATTCCTCCTGGTCTCACCTCCAACTCACCACCACCACCGGCTGAGCCACCATTGATGTGTGACAGCCCAGTAGTTGCCTTAGCAGTCTTCATCTTCATCATTTTTTCTTCTACCTTTCTGTACCCGTCACAAAAAAATATGAAACTTTGAGACACAGAGAGAACACTAGCTAGATCTCTGAAAATAGTGAACCCTGACAACCTTTGCTAGAAACCAAAGCAACCCAATCGAGACAGAGGTTGCTAGACCTTGTTTCAGAAAGCTGTAACCCCAGCATTACACGAGGCCAATCCTAACAGCCACGCGTAGACTTGTAAAACACTAACTAAGCTTGTGTGTGGGTGTAATTTCTACTCCAATGGCGTCTCTCAAAAGAAGAAAATAAAAACAAGGGAGAAGAATCTTTAACAATTCTTGCAATTCAAGAAAATCAGGAATCTAAACAACAACCTTTGAAATCAAGAAAGCTAAATGCAACCCCTCCCGGTCAGATCTCTCTTCGACAAAAATGGAACCAGATATTTTCAAGAAACACTTCAAAAAATATTGAAAGAAGCCAGAGAAAAATGAATTCAAGAAATGGGATTCTTTCCTTCTCTCTAGAGATTTCAAGAAGACAAAAATTATACCACTACAGGCAAAGAAAATGGAAATAATGTAGAGAAAATTTATTAAAAAGAAATGAGTGGACAGCTAACTAAGCTGTTGTTGTGACCAGAGAAAGTGTATTTATATATAGAGAGAGAGAGAGATTATAGATAAATATTAATCTATGTATTATTTGATGATTATAAAACTGCAAAAAGCCGCCAAAGCTTACTGTTTATGGTTTCCAGGTAAAAATCTTATACAAAATTTTGGCCCCATTGTTTTTACCAAATTTTAGAAGGTTGGCGTGTTATTATTCTGAATTCGAATTTAAGACTAATTAATTACATGATTTTCTTTAAATATATTGATTTTCTTAGTAATAGAGAATCTATTAATTGAAATGTAAGATTACTTGCATAATAATTTATTAGAAAAAAATTACATTCGATTCATAATAAAGATTCATTGAATCTTTGAATTAATTAAATGATTTGTTTAAAAAGTTATTAGTAAAAAAAATAATTCCAAAATGTTATAATTAAAAAAAAACTATATACGAAAAGGGTAATGTCAAGAAACACGATGAAAAAGTTGAGATTTAATGGGTTTTTTACTTTGAAGCACACGTGTTTTTTAGTGGTATTAAGTATAATTATACTACAGGATCAGGATCTCAAAATTTATGTTAATCTAGGTTTACGTGTATGTTTTTATATTTTTTAAAAAAATTAAAAATTTATTTTTTATTTTAAATTAATATTTTCTAATTTTTTCAAGTTATTTTAATGTGTTGATATAAAAAATATTTTTTAAAAAATATTATTTTAATGTATTTTCAAGTAAAAAATATTTTAAAAAATAATAACAACCACATTTTCAAACACAAAATTTTAGTTATTTATTGAGCAATTTATCATTATTTATATAAGGTTTTTTTAAAAATAAAATAAAATTATTTTTTAAAAAATATAATTATTCTTATAACCTAGCCGGCCGAAACTTCAAGTTAGAAAAATATTAGGTTGATCTAATGTTTGAGTGGATATCAAAATAAAATACATGTAAAAAAACATAAAACTAAGAAAAAAAATTGCTATCTAATTTTATAATAACTAAAAACTATAGTTAATTTTTAAAGATTTTAGATAAATGAATAATTATATAATAAAAAAATAACAATTATCATATATATTATTTTTAAAATATGTTGCATTATTAATTATTTTGATTAATGTTTTTATTATGCTCACATGCTTAGTTTTTCTAATATGATATATGTGTGTTTTCTTTATTAAAAGTAAAAAAAGTAAGATGTAAGGTTATGTTTTGGGATTTATGCCTGATAAATATAACTTATATTCACAAAAAAATTGTTGAGTTTTTAAGAGATTTTTTATATATATAATTAGGCTCTAGAAAATTTAAAAATTGTTTTTAATAATATTTTAAGAAATCCTTATGAAGATAACCAGATTAAACGATCATTAGTTTTCACATGGCTAAATATAATCATGATTTAAAAAAAATAATTAAAAATAAAATATTTAGATCAATAAAATACCAATATCTTATGCTTAAAATCAAAGAAACTAATAACAACTAAAAAAAAAAAAAACATGACTGAGCACGTACTCGTGAACTTACCCATGAATGTCAAAATGGAGCTCAATATCTAAAAAATGTCCATGTATCAAGCACGATGTAATGCTCATTAATTAATAAGTAATTAAGAATAATTATCTTTTCATAAGTCATTGCTTGTAGTGATTCTTCTGTGGTCCCTGGCTCAATTAATAGAGTTTGACATCAGTTGGATTATCTGACTGGTGGCAATTCTTGAAACGCCGTCGTTTTTTATTCATCCATCGATCCATCCAGACGCCATTTTATAAATTTAAATCTGATATATATTATATGCTATTATTTTTAAATATCAAAATAGTAATATATCATTAAAAAAAAATCGTATTATTTATGATGAAAAATTAAGGAAAAAAATCAACTCAAATGGATGACGTGGGTTTTTTTTTTAATAAAATGAATGGATGATGCCTTCGTCTACAATCCGAAGCCCTTGTACCTATTTTTTTCTTTTAAAAAATTCAAGTTTACTATGTGAGTTTTTTTTTTTAAAAAAAATAAATAGTTAACATATATTTCACCTTTTTAAGCGAGGTAAAAGATTTGGACTCTAAAATCCAAAAAAATTCTTTTTTTTCCTTCTAAAAACCCTTAATCAATATTCTAAAAATTTCAATATCCTTATTTCTAGTCGAAAACCGCCCTTTAATTAGTCTTGAAATTCAAAATCAAACAAACCAAAAATAACCTTTTATATATTCAAATTACTTTTATTGAATTTTTAGTTTCAAGACAAACTCATTAATATCAAAAAACAATTTTATGATTAGAATATGATCTTAGTTTCAAGACAAACTCATTAATATCAATTTTTTTTTATGGTTAGAATATGATTAACCAAAACTTAATAAATTTTTAATAAATTATACCAATGCATTAAAAGAAATTTAATAATTTTTTCTAAATGTTAATTCCAAATTTTGAACCTAAAAACTCAAACAAAATAACAGACTCTCTTAATGATAAAATCAATCCCTTAAATTTAACTTAATTTAAAAAGAAACTTCATCTTAGTCCACCAAAATTGACTCAAAATGGCAGCATAAAGTTTTTTTTAATATAAAGTGCATAAAAAGAGACAATAATAAATAATAATAGTACAAAGGTGGACCGTGTCAATATTCTCCGTGGAAACCAAGTTAAAAAACATGGTGCTTACGTCACACATAAGTAAATCACACGTGTCGATCATCGGTACAATCAAAACACCGACCCAAAATTTAGGTTACTCTACGCCCCTTATTTTTTACTTGTCTCTCTCTCGACTTTATTGCCTGCCACCGACACTTTTACACGTGAGAGTCACACGTTCGTGAATGTACACGTGTCGATTTACTGATGTGTGATTTGTGTGACTGGAATAGATTCGGGGCATGCGTATATGATTTTGACAATGTGACCTTCTTATGCTTGCATTTAATTTGGAAGCGATGGAGGGTCTGTTTGGATTTGTCTTAATTTGTCAATATTAATTAATATTTGTCCATCAAAATTAATTTTAGTTTTAAAATTTTCAATTTTTTCCTAATAATTATGCATTTAGCCCTTTTAAAAATAAAATATATGCTCTTTAACCTTGTATGTTTTTTTTTTTTTAATGATGGCACCCCCAATTAAGAGATTTCTAGTTCTGCCCATGAACACACATGCATGCATGAATCATAAATCATAAAATATAATCTTGCTTCTGA
This sequence comes from Populus euphratica, assembly GCF_000495115.2. Taxonomy (NCBI): domain Eukaryota; kingdom Viridiplantae; phylum Streptophyta; class Magnoliopsida; order Malpighiales; family Salicaceae; genus Populus; species Populus euphratica. The sequence continues at coordinate 856,657 of NW_011499882.1, read as the reverse complement.
GATTTATTTTCGTGATGCTTCTTCATGTGTTAGTAATTAGTTAGTTCGTCGCTCATTTGATTAAACAATGGGATTATAATATATGTTATTAGCTCTCTCTCTCCTTTTGTTTTTAATATTGTAGATATAATTCACGGATAGATAGCCACTTTCAAGAATTAAATTACAGAGCAGAGCTCGTTAACTTAAGATTCTCAGCTATCACATATTAATATATAAATTATAAAATTCAAATCAGAGATGTTATCATTACTTATCTTTTCAATTAAAGAAGAAGAAGAAGAAGAAGAAGAAGTCTCTTTAATTAGTGTAAAGCTTAATGATTAAACTAGTGAGATTAATTAATATCGAGGCATTGTTTTAGGGTTTCGAGCAACTGGGTTTCAAGGCATGTTTGATTTGGGACAAGATGCCGACCAATTGGCATATAAAAATAGGGTTTATCGGAAAATGCTCAGCTAGCTATTGGTTTTCATGGAATTTCTGTGGGGAGGTATGGTAGAAAAACATATGCAGCACGTGACAGTGGAACAGAGACACTTTTTCTGTACCTTAAATTACAAAAACAAAAATGGTGACAAACATATGGTTGAGTTCCTGCCAAGCAGTTTCAGCCACTTCCCCTTTTCATCAAGGCAGCAGAACTTGGACCCATTGTGTTGGAATCTCTACCAAAGGAGTTAGGAAGAAGAATTAATGCATATTATTAAATCAGAATTTTGTTTGATTAACGAAAATCAAACTCCATAAAACTTGATTGATTACCCTTTTCGAGATTAAAAAACATAAATAAATGTGTTTATTTTGTCCGTGACACTGACCAAATACAATCTAAATACCAACTCACATGATTAATGTTAATCTTGAAAATAAGTTATAAAATAGAATCTGAAAAATCCCATACGTTGGATTAGTTATGATGAAGTCCACCGACAAAAACTATATATTAGGATAACAATTTCGGGAACATATTTTGTGTTAATTATATATTCTAATTACTGCTGTAAATTAATGAAAAATCATAAATGAGAGAAATACAACACAATAAGTTAGAAGATTGAAGTTTGACAATCTTTCTTGCTCTTTTTTTGAGGTTTTAAACTTTTGACACGTGTAGGAGTTGATAAATATTAAAGCTAGAAATCTCAATTTATATATTTATTAGAGTATTCACTCCAAATTAAAAGAAAGAAAGAAAGAATTTAGACAAAATATGGTCATAATTAACAAGTATTCTTGGACATTATTATTAAGAAAAGTAATATTCTTGGACATCATTAACATTAATACCCTTTGATAAATCAAATGTTGAATGTTGTATAGAAGTTCACATGACTGTATATATGGTTCGGACATTATTATTAAGAAAAGTAATATTCTTAGACATCATTAACATTAATACCCTTTGATTAATCTGTTGGTATGTAGCATTCTATTGATTAGGTGGCTGGGTAATGTTGTTGTCACTTGTATAATAAATTATTTGATCTCGAGGACTTTAACGAATTTGGTTCTTTGATTTGCTCCTTTAAACGACAATTATTAATTGGAAAATGTCAATTGAACTTCATACTAAAACGGTTTGTTTTTGTGCTATAAATTATATTTTGGTACGGAAACCTTAAATTAATATATTTTAATATTTTATTTTGATGATTTTGACATGTTCATATAAAAAAAAATCTAAAACAAAATTATTTATGCAGCCTTGCAGCACTTTTCAAAAAATTTGAATTTTTTTACTTTAAATTATTTTTTTGATTTTTTATATAGTTTTTAAAATAAAAAATAAAAAATCAATTTTTTTAAAAAAAACATAAAAATCGCTTCGTGATTGTTATGAATTGGACCGAATATATCAGTCAAAAGACCTCTATCGAAGGGTTTGATAATTCATTAGCAAAAATTAATTAAATTGGAAAACGATAATCCAACCACCAATTGAAGACCAAAAGGCAAGATGTCAAAATAAGGAGTTAGTAAGGAATTTCGACAAGCTGACAGGTGAACCGACAACCAAAAGCTCGAAATCAGAATCCGAACGGGGACTACTCTTCTCCGGAGGATCGATCGCCATGGGAGAGCATCTATTCGAAGGAAACTATGGGTTCGAAGGGGAGGAGCAAAACATTCTAATCCGAGCTGTCTATTTAAAATAGTCCGAGAAAGAGACGGTTGAGCGGGGAATTAAAGCTCAACCCGACTTACCGTCATCCTTTTCAAGGATAAACCGTGACCCGGGTTTTTTGTTTTTTTTTTTTCAAATTCAAACCTGTTTAAGTTCTAAGTTAGTCAAGTCTTTGATTAAATAGACACATTTTTAAAACATATGACAAACTTTAAATAATATTAAGTGTTTGTTTGAGAATATAATTTAAATTATTATTTAAAATAATTTTTATTTAAGAATATATTAAAATAATATTTTATTATTATTTTCTTAAAACTTATTTTTAATATAATATAATAACTATGATAAGCAAGTTTTATTTTTATAGCTTTATCTTCTAGGAAGTTGGTAAGAATTAGGGTTCATGTATTCAGCCCTAAGCCCATAAGCATTAAGGCAAAGGGCTCTGCACTTTATATTCCTCAACTTTAAGTTTTTTTGGGAAATATTATTCAACTCGTGTTTCTAAAACATTTAAAATTATTTTTATTTAAAATTAATGTTTTAGATATTTAAAGATCATTTTGAAGTGTTTAATATAAAAAAATTATTTTGAAAAAATAAAAAAAATCATCTTAAAATATTTTTAAATAAAAAATATTTTAAACCATAATTATCATTTCAATCCCAAACAATCCCGATTCATCTCCATCAGAGCATACAACCCACCATCTTATTATACATAGCCTCAGCAAAGACCACCCATATCAGAAATGACAAAAAAGCTTGAAAAAAAAGATTTTTTTAATATTAATAAATTAAAATCATTTTAAAAAACACTTTTTTTAAGGAAAAAAAACATTACAAAACATGGTGTTGACCTAAACGCATATGATAGATGATTTTATGGGTTCAACTTTCATACAAGTTATCCTACAATAATACAAGACAGTACTGAAACCTATTTGAAAACAATGTTACCAGAGTTAGGCTGAAATCTACGGGTTCCAAGATTCAACACAGTCATGAATACATGTTTAAAAGGAAAATCGATCCAGAAATAAATATATCTTGAATGATTAAAGTTCAAGAATATTTGTCGTGGCAAAGCACTCAAACTTCAATGGCCACTGAAGATTTCTGCTGCCGCACCAGCCACGGAAAGCTAATTTTCTTGGTGCCTATGAATGGAATGGGGTCATCAAATGGAAATGACGCATCACATCATGTATGACAAGCACATGAACACTATTGTCACCAGGGGAGACATGCATGAACTATCCAGCAATGTATAAGCTATGTAGCTGCCATGCACATCATTCATATCTCACAAGTCAAATCAATACGATTGCGATTGGATAAGAGATGCATCATTGTATTTGTTGTTTTAAAAATATTAAAATACTATATTTTTTATTCTTAAAAAAACATTTTTAATATTAATATATTAAAATATAAAAAATTTAATTTAATTTAATTTTTTATATTTTTAGATCATTTTAATATATTAAATTAATTTTTTTTATATTTTTAGATCATTTTAATGTATTGATATCAAAAATAATTTTTTTTAAAAA
>NW_011499882.1:779030-852917 GCF_000495115.2 Populus euphratica | reverse complement strand
ATAATCATTACCACAATTCTTAGATATATATATGATGTTGAATAATCATTACCACAATTCTTAGATATATGATGTTATGTTGAGTTGGATATAAACTTTTAATTCTATTTTGTTGTTCTTTATACAAGGTGAATGGTTTTTTTTCCTTTTTTTTTTAAGGCTTCTACAGCATTTGAGAACTATTAATTGTGATTCAAATGGTTATATATATATATATAAAAAAAAAATAGGAATTAAATTAAAACTAATCAGTTCTAAGATTTATTTTAAACAAATAATCTAAATTTGAATTAACATATTTATATATAAAAAATAGGAATTGAGGATAACATGAAAAACATACTCATTTAACAACTAAATTAAACCTTAAAATTTTGATTTTTAAGTATCATAATTTAAAATACATATGATATATTTCTCTCAAAATCCATTTGATTCTCAACATCTTACCAAAGAACTTCCTCAATTAAAATTGAATTATTCTATATTGGACACTATCATAGACAAGATTATTGTGTCATGATTTTTGGTATTTCGTGATGATGATAGTGATTTATATGTTGATGTTAAATTAGTAGCAATATGGGGTCTATCTAACATGAATAATCATTGTCTAAATAATAATAATAATAATAATAAACCAAAATCATGATGGTATCATTTCATGTCGTTTATGGCATTTTCAATGGAGGTGGGATCAGTTCCTCTACTGTCTAGTCTACCTTGTTGGACTTGGTGCGAGTGGGTTATCATTGCCTCTGTCTGATCACCAAAATCTGTCGTTATACCAATCTGACCTGCGAGCCTTTGGATCTGCTGACTTTTTGTTTGACTGAAATGTCCATGCATAACAGTTAAATTTGGATAGTCCAATAATAATAAATCTCCCAAGGTAAATATCATACCAATCTGACCTGCGAGCCTTTTGATCTACTGACTTTTTGTTTGACTGAAATATCCATGCATAATAGTTAAATTTGGATAGTTCAATAATAATAAATCTCCCAAGGTAAATAAATAAAAATAAATACTGCTGCAAATTATTATTATTTCAAGCAATACTCTTACATTTCTTCTGTATTTTTATATTCAGAGTTTATGCATACCATCTTTCACAAGTCAAAAGCGTAGCTCCTCTCTAATCGAGTTTTTGCATTATTAAGATTAGATATTTCATTGAAATTAAGATTAGTATATTCATAACAAATACTTTTATTATTAGTTTTGAACCCCCTTCCTAGCTATTAAAATATAGCCTTCTTAGAGATTGAAGATTCCGGTAATAATTATATTGATATCTCCCTAGAATTTAGATGTAGATGACTTAATAAATATTTTCATTATTTAGTAAAATAAGTCCAAGTTCAAAGAATGTTTAATCACATAAATAAGAATAATGGCTAAAAAATATTGATTATTAGATCAGATTTAAATTTTTATAGGAAGTTTTCAAAACCCAGTTTTGTAGGGGTTTTCATAAAATTAGACTAGAAGATTCTAATTGAGTTATTTTGTTATTTTTTCTTGATTTTCTTAGATTTTATGTGTTATTTTAGATTTTATATTATTTTTCTTTATATATAGAGATTATGATATCATTAGGTTGATTTTTCTATCATATAAAATACATTGAAAACCTTTTTAACATATTAATATTTTGAAAATAAAATAAAATTATAGAAAATTTTATATTTTAAACCTATTTTATCTCACTTTTTGAAAATAATTTATTAAAAATATATATTAAAAAATAATGTAAATTATATCTTGAAATTTTATTTAATTATTTAAACTTTAAGTTATTATGTTGAAATTATAATATATCGATATTAAATTCTTAATTAAAAGATAAGATTTATGGGGATGAGGAATCTCATTAACTATAAATTCAGTTTTGCATTACTATTTGTCATTTACTTGTCCTTTCCATGGAATTTATTCGCAGGCTTAGGAATGTATTTCAGGCTACCTACTTCATTTCATGAGAGCAAAATTCTTTCTCAAATGGCTACAGACAATGCCCTTTGATATATTCTACTAGCTAGATTTGGCTCGAAGCCTATAACCCACCCAACATTGATCATTGCCTTATTATTTTTGGGCTGGCTAAGATGCCATAGCATTCAATAATTGGAGCATCAGCCTTTGAACACCACCTTCTTGGATTATTTGCAGATCTTCATAAAATCTTTAAATCAATACTGTCTCAAACTAACAGGAGGAATGGAGGTTGCATGTGCTGTGGATTCCCATTTTGTAGGAGATGATATTGGAAATGTTTCCTGTTCCTTTTCTTCTCTCGAGTCTTAATTGCTTAGAGCCCTTTGCTCCATATTTTACTTTATGCTTAATGATTAATCCTTTTCTCTTCTTCGTCAAATGAATTACCAATAATAAATGATCTAATTATGGTATTTAGGTTCCATATCTCAGGTAATTATATGATTAAACTAATCAATTAATCTCTTATTCAACATGACTGTAAAGCAAAAGGCTCATCAATTGAGCAATTTGTGATATCTTGCCAGTGCAGTCAAAAGAAACAGGCGTAGCAGTTGATTTTTCTGATCCTTCCATAGTTTATGACAAGGTGAAATAGGTTCATTTCCTTTCCATCTTGAAATTTTTTTCACACTATCATCAACAATTACTACTAATCATAGGCGTTTTTCTATTTGGTAATTCTCATTAGGCAACAAAATTTAGCATTCAAAGTGTGGTGCATGTGCCTTGGATTAAGATGTTTGGGAATTAGGAGTATGACTTTGGTTTAAAATGTTTTTTTTTTTATAAATATAATAAAATAATAGTTTTTTAGTTTTTTAAAAATTATTTTTAACATCGTATCAAAATAATCTAAAAACATAAAAAAATAATTTTAAACAAAAAAAATATTTTCAAATTTTTAGTAAGCTAGCGACAGTAGGAGCGTTGTCTGCATTCTGTGACAAAGCCAGTATGCTGAGCAGAGGGTGAGCTAGAAACCATATAATTACTGTTGGAATTTGTTGATTGCCAGAATCTTAAGACCAACATTTTTTCTGATTTTTCGAGCAATTATTTCGTACCATGAAGATGCCTGTAGGGTTCTCTGATCGCACCAACTCTGTCCGTTGTTTCTTTACTCCTTCAGCAAGCTGCCATTGCAGCTTCCTTCCATTACAACAACGTCGAAATTGTTGAATCAAGGGCAAATCCAATAGTAAGTGATAGAAAAGAGATGTTGGTGTATTGGTATCAAATCAAGCTACCTATAAACCAAACCTTATGCATTAAGCATTATCTTTTGAATGTCTTTGATACACAGGATTTTCCATCAATGGATGCTATTCAAATTTCAAAGAACCTCTCTAACATGGGTCAAATTTATGAAGATATTGTGCTAAGTTTTTCCTCATCAATTATGAAGGATTAAGAATTTAAACCTTTCATATTTTGAAGAATTGACAAGATGCCACTTCGTATAAATTCTGATACTGTAAGGCAAGAGGTCAAGTTCTAGGAGAAGATGGGGGTAGGGTACACGGCATGGCCCTGCCAGGGCTTCCCTATAGTACGGCCATTTACTTCTCTGGCCCGGGAGTGGTATGATTTCTGCTTCAATTTTCCCATTTTCTGTAATCTGTAAAGAAGGAATCCAACCGTTGTTCTGATGCCCTCAGGTTTACTCTATTAAACACGATATCACTGATGTGAAGTGCCTCAAGCCTGGCCTAATCCTAGCTATTAGAAAGGTCATCCGACTGAAGGTCAACCAATCCAATAATATTCAATCCTTTCTTTTGAGAAATTATTACATGGTCCTCTATATAGACCGAAACAATCTGGTCGAATGGCTCTTCCAATGCCGTTGTTATGACTCAGCTTTTTGCCTCAGCCCATATCAAAGTACAGCCATTAATCTATGTCGTTGTTATCATGGAATAATCTAGTGTATGGCTTGGAGAAACTCTTGTAAGCAGCCAACATCTATCCCTGGCTTCTGCACCCTCCTTTGGCATAGCTTACAGATAAGATAAAGAAACATGTCATCATGTGGGAAACATGAATATTCCACCTCGCTATCGACAATAATCAAAACACTAGCCAATAAAAAATATATATAGTAGTAAGGAAGCTTTATCTGGAAAACAAACAACAAAAAAAGGGAAGAATAGTGGTTCAAAATTCTACAAGATTCCATGAAAAATTAAAGTCTAAATTGGAGCTCAAAAGCAACTGACAATGGTGGTGCTCCTCTTATGGGGTCAGAAACACAAAGCCTTGTAAATTGCGAAACCCAGAATCCCGAAACAGAGTCCTCTTCTTTTCAATGCACTTCTATCCAGCTAGGTTTGTTTGAAGAGACCAAACCAACTTGCGTACTTGCAAGAACCTAAATAAATTTAATGTTCTGGGTGGTTGGATTAGGTGGTAAGGAGAAAACTTATATAGTCTGAAAGTTTCAAGTTTCATTCCCGCTACTAATTTTTTATTTTAAATAGTATATGTATGCCTGGTTAATCGAAGATATTTAAGTTTTTTTCTTAACGTATATGCATAAATGTTTTGTGTGTCCGGGGGCCGTCCAAACACCTGTTTCTTTATTTTTCTCTTAAGAAAAAAGAATTAGTAACCAATAAATGGAAAATATGACCTGTAAATACTGTTGTGATTCATGCCAATTGGATACATGCAAATTTCCTTAAAAATTCCGTCCCTTTCCTCTTTTTGTTCCAACAATGTTGACATTTTGTTGGTGTATTTAAGTTGACCTTGGAGAACGCAACATGGGATTTTCTCTCCACAAAGTAAAACCCGACCGAGGCCTACTAGTTTGTTTTCCAATCCAGCCTATGTGATGGTGAAGTAACCAAAGAGGCTAAAGACAGGATTTAAATATATTTTACTTTGCTTAGTAAAAAGAGGTGACGATAATCGCAAACAAGGACTTAGTTGAGGTGATTAGATCCAATAATTTGAATATAATAAGGACCTGCTAATCACATGATTTCACATTGCAACATACGGTTCTGAAACTTAGCTCCATGGCCAAGTTGTTGCACCTCTCTATTTTCTTTCTTGCGGCATTGGTGCTGCAATGCCATTGCACTGAAGACGACAGGAAGGTGAAAATCCTATCTTATTGCAGTTTAACACGAGTCAAGCTTTGATTTATAGGTTTACATTCTTGATGGAGATTATAATGCATTATGATTTATGTGTGCAGTCTCATGTTGTGTACATGGGAGATCGTCCCAAGGATGCTGCATCAGTCGCGTCGACGCACCACAATATGCTAGCAGAAGTACTTGGCAGGTTAGTTATCATCATAGCGGATTAAGTTCTGAAGATATTGCGCGTGTGGAATTGAAACAAAGATTAAAGTTTAATGAGGTTGATTTTATCACATGCAGTTCATCGGAGGCTAGAGAATCACTAATTTATAGTTACGGGAAGAGTTTCAATGGATTTGTAGCCAAACTATCAGACAAAGAAGTTGCCAGGATCAAAGGTAATCATGTCTTAATGTTACAGGTCATGTTTGCATTTCATACTCATGTTTCTGAATTTGTGTCACAGAAATGGAGGGAGTGGTTTCAGTGTTCCCTAATGCCCAACTGCAAGTGCACACTACAAGATCATGGGATTTCATGGGCCTCCCTGAATCTCATCCCAGGTTGTCTGCTGAAGGAGATGTTATTGTTGGGTTGCTAGATACAGGTATGTTATTGTTGGGTTGCTAGATACAGGTGACTCGTCAAACGCAGAATGAAACAGAAAAGTCCCTTAAAAATCCTAAAATTCAGCTTTAGTGAAAAATGGATCCGTTTCGGTGATTTTTGCAGGAGTTTGGCCTGAAAACCCAAGTTTCAGTGATGAAGGCTTTGATCCACCACCAGCAAAATGGAAGGGTATCTGCCAGGGTGCAAACAATTTCACCTGCAACAAGTATAATCTGTCTTCCATTTTCTTTCTGTACTAATGTTTAATAGGTCCGATGCTGAAAAGCGTTCCTTGAATTCACAGAAAGGTCATTGGAGCCCGTTTCTATGATCTGGAGAATATCTTTGATCCTAGGCATGATATCAAATCCCCGAGGGACACGTTAGGACATGGAAGCCACACTGCTTCAACTGCAGCAGGGATAGCTACGAATGCAAGCTACTTCGGATTAGCTGGAGGTGTGGCTAGAGGAGGAGTTCCGAATGCAAGAGGATTTCCGAATGATATGGCTAGAGGAGGAGTTCCGAATGCAAGAATTGCTGTCTACAAAGTATGTTGGGCAAGTGGCTGTACCTCTGCGGATATCTTAGCAGCTTTTGAAGATGCAATAGCAGATGGGGTGGACCTTCTATCTGTTTCGCTAGGGAGTGATTTCCCAGCTCCGTATCACGAAGATGCAATTGCCATTGGAACTTTCCATGCCATGAAAAATGGAATTTTAACTTCCTGTTCTGCAGGAAACAGTGGACCAAACAGGAGACAAGTCTCAAACTATGCACCTTGGCACTAACTGTAGCTGCAAGCACCATTGACAGGAGTTTTTCCACTAAAGTCGTGCTCGGAAACGGACAGATCTTCCTTGTAAGCGTTGCTTGGCCCCATTTCAGATACATTAAATTCAACCTGTACTGCCATTTTTTTTTCCTTTCGTAATTCAAACAGAAGCTTCTTTACGATATTAAATTCTTTCCTTCAACTCGTATTTGTAAAATTCAAGGGAAATTCGCTCAACATCTTCGATCTCCACGGAAAAACATTCCCATTGATCTATTCTGGGGACTCCGCAAACTATACTGCTGGAGCTGATCCTGAATTAGCAGCATGGTGCTTTCCCGGAACTCTAGCCCCTCTAATAACCAAAGGAGGAGTGGTCATGTGCGATATTCCTAACGCACTTGCCTTAGTGCAAGGGTCAGCGGGTGTTATAATGCCCGTGTCCATAGATGAATCTATACCTTTTCCCTTCCCTCTTTCTCTGATCAGTCCTGAGGACTACTCTCAGCTTCTGGACTACATGAGATCCACACAGTAAGTCACTAAAAATCTACAGTACCTTGAAATGTAATTGTACTAAACTGGTTTGTGTCAGGAATTTACGGATTCTTATCGAGTTTTTATTCCTTTTCCTAGGACTCCTACAGCAACCATTTTGATGACTGAGCCAGTGAAGGATGTGATGGCTCCCACAGTAGTCTCTTTCTCATCAAGAGGTCCAAGCCCCATTACTCCTGATATCCTCAAGGTATCTATTATTTCTTCAGTCTCTCACTAAAGAAAATATTTCAACAATGAAACACTAACTCTGGCTGTTTCCGGTGTTGAGAATGGAACTTTTCTGCTGAACAAAACACTGAGAATTTTACCTTTGTTTTCCATCGATGTAGAGATAGCTCCTCAACACAATAATGGTCACTTAATTCTGATTATTTTGCAATGGTACTCCTTGAGAAGCTGTCTAACTTAAGCATCTTGGTTCCTGAATGCAAAAACAGCCTGACCTTACTGCCCCTGGTCTGAACATCCTTGCTGCCTGGTCTCCCCTAGGAGGTGCTTCGATATCCCCTTGGGATGATAGGACAGTAGACTACTTTGTAATCTCTGGTACATCCATGTCTTGCCCACATGTTACTGGTGTTGCAGCATTTGTTAAAGCAGCTCACCCATCATGGTCTCCCGCTGCTATCAAGTCTGCCCTCATGACCACAGGTAAACGAAAACTGACACTGAAAACAGTATAAAGAATTGGTGTTACCATATCCTGCGCGCGCGGTGTATTTGTCAGTAGGAACCTCTCATCTGAATTTTTATTTTTTATAGCTACAATTATGGATTCAAGGAAGAATGAAGATGCCGAATTTGCCTACGGATCTGGACAGATTGATCCATTAAAGGCACTAAACCCGGGGCTAATCTATAATGCAAGTGAAGCAGATTATGTCAATTTCCTCTGCAAGGAGGGTTACAACACTACCCTTGTAAGAATAATCAGTGGAGACAATAGCACTTGCCCAAGCAACGAACTAGGCAAAGCATGGGATCTTAACTACCCAACATTTGCTCTCTCATTGTTAGATGGAGAGACTGTCATGGCTACATTCCCAAGAACTGTCACCAATGTGGGCACTCCAAACAGCACTTACTATGCAAAGGTTTCAATGCCATCCCAATTCACTGTTACAGTACAACCATCAGTTCTTTCCTTCTCACAGGTTGGAGAGGAGAAATCATTCACTGTTAAGATCACAGGAGCACCTATAGTTAACACCCCTATCGTCTCGCGTTCACTAGAATGGACAAACGGGGAATATGTAGTTAGGAGTCCAATTGCTGTTTTCAACAACATGCCTTCAATTTTTTCATCCATTGATGAGCAGCCACAATCAAAACCCAAGTTTAAAGGTCCATGGGAGGGTTCCACTTCCACCATCTATCACAAGAAGGGCACCTTTAAGAGCATACAGAGATCAGATCGTACTGATGGCTTCGGCTTGGTATCCAATAACAGGTTGGGTTATCACAAGCACTAAGGAATCCGAATTGCCTTGTTATTCATTCAAAGAACGCATCATTATTCACTGAGACTTTCCCTCATGAAAAATGGTTTTGTCACCACAATAATACAAAGCTAATCCTCAAGAAGCGGGTATAAATCCATCTGTGCGAGGGTTCTCTATGGATCTCCATCAATAAAGCTTGCATCTCTTTGAATACAAGTTTTCTAAGCTGTGAAATGTGTTGCATGGTTATGGTATTATTTCACTAGCTTTCTTGTTTTACTCAACAATTCAAAAGAAGTTTTAGCCAGCTATCATGCTCTCCAGAAGAAAAGGCATGGCATAATTTTTAACGAATCACATATCCTACTAAATTGGATGCAATATGCGCAACTGGCTAAGTTACATTCATCCACAAGCAGTTTTGCACTTAAAAGAATCTCACTTCCATTGACATACAGAGAAGCCCAGCAAATGTTCAGTTGAAGTCAATTACTCTAGATTAGACAATGCTTCAATCTCAGGTTTGAAGTTTTAGCTAGGTAACTATCACCCTGTCAATACTAAGAGATATTTTTGATGCATGGACAAGATATTCAAATCACAACCCAGTAATGACAAATCGCCAACAGACTGCCTTTCAGAAAAGAAGAAGGCAAAGTCAACAGACTAATGTGCATTCTACAACACCATTGTTCAGCAGCAGCATACAGAAAGAACAATGGAATCCTGGCATTACAAGAGCTACACCCACGCCGGCTCATTTTACATGTTGAGTTACCTCCACAATACAAAAATTGGGTTTGTCTAAGAAGAATAGTAAATTACAACAAGATGTGCCAAAATTCCAAATGTAATCCCCAGATGAACCCAAGAAAAATTAAAAATATTACAAGTCGGGATCCTGTTTTAACACAGGAAAATACAAGACAGTATAAGTTGAGGGACCTAAAGTGAAAAGCTTACAGAGATTGCTTGATATAAAAAAGATCCTAGAGATTCAAGCAAAACACGCATCAGTACGGAAAATGTATTTCACACCCTTGGTAACATTCCGAGCTTCATGCAGCATACAATTGTCCCCATGAATATGTAGGAGAACCATCCCTTCAGCAGGAGCCACCTACAGAGTACAGATGGGAACAATAAGAATCAAGACAGTGTACATTTGATTAAATAAAAACTTAGACTCGTTCATAAGGCAAAGAATAATAAAAAAGATTGTTGAAGAAACACAGATGAAAGGCACAAGAGGGGAAAAACAGATTTATAAAGATAAAATGAAGGAAATTTACATCAACCAAAACACTATTCCTTGAGCCATAGAAGACAGTTCTCCTCCAACTAGAGGCTCTGAGGAAGAATCCAACTGGCTGTTTGGAGCAGTTTTAGTTTTGGCTTTATTCGCAACACTTAAATATATTAAAAGAGTCGCACTTCCCATCACCTAGATTAACACTTCCATCAACATGTCATCCAAAGTGCGGACCAAACTTTTACCTGAAAAAGTAGCATGAAATCCCAAAGTAAACAGGCAGAACAAAGACTTTATCTTTACTTCTTATAAAGCAATCAAAGTACAATAGAAGCATGCAGGCAATACAGATATTTCTACGCATAAAACTCAACTGGACAGCAACTAAACTCAATTAATTTTTAATTCTAAACTAGCAGGCTCATCATGTGAATGATAATCTTCCGTAAGACAATAAAGTTACAGCATTTTTATGGATTGCTTGCAACTCATTAATTAGCCGCACATACAAAGTGATATTCCGTGAACAAATTCATAGCTCATAAAAGTTTTATAAACTAGCTGGCAATGCGCAACAATATATATATATATGAAATAGCATAGGAACTACATATATCTCTATAAGATATGAAAAGTGTGAGGAAATAGAACTCAATAAACCTGTAGAATCTGATATCAGAAAATAATTTGCTAAGTCCTGACTCCATAACATATTTGCAAGAAAAGGATCATTATAAGCTTCACCATGTGTTGGACCAAGACTCTCTCGGTGAACAAAGCCAATAGATTCTGCGACTTTAACAAATGCCTTTAATTCAGCAGAAGAGAAGAAATCTTGCACCTGAATTTACTACACGAATTATAACTATTTCAATAATAAAATGGCCAAAAAATGCAAGAAAGAAAAATTGCTTCTACAAGCATATCCAGGACTTACCCTTCACGCCAGGATCAAATAATTCAAATATTCCTCACTTCATACAGCTGAACAAAGATGAACAAAGATTTGTTATTTTTAACGAACACTGCAGATATCCAGTCCAGGCATGTGCTTCAGATAGAGACTATATTTGCTTACGGATTTTTCCTCTTTTCTCGAAATTTTCATGACATAACTCTTACCTTGTAATTTCAATTCACATCAAACCTGTTCTTCGAGAGACCCAAAATCTATTACTTCTGATTGCACATCACCATGCAACCCAAGGGGAAACCTTAATTAATCGCTCTAAAGGAAACTATGGACACCAAACAACGTACTTTTCGAGCTCAGCTAGTCAACCTAACATCATATCCAAGCTTTTAAAACAACTAATAGACACAAGTCCAAACTAAGATTATTAATCATATGATCATTAAACAATCTTAAACCCCACACAACTCATCTCAAAAATGAAGAAAATGGCTCTCAATTCTCAAAACCAGCTTCATATTTAATCCCTTCAACACAATCAAAGCTCAAAGATTTAAACTTTAACTCAGCCCCCTCTTGCTCATATCCCTTTCAATTTCACCCCTTTACAGTCAATTACCTACCCCAACTACAAGAACCCATGTCAAAAAACCACTCAAAGAACAGAATTTTAAACAAAAAAATCATTCAAACACTTAAAAACCCAAATTGGGCATGATTGCAATTACTAAATCTTGACCGTAAATAACAGAAATTTGTCCAAAAGAAACGATAAAACTTACAGTAAAGAGATCGTTCGCTTTGAGACGAGTAATTTGGAGATTCTTCTTGTTTTTCATGAGAGACCACTTCGACTTTGATGATGTTTTGTTTTCTGCTTCTGTTCTATCTCCCATCTTTGCCTATATTGTATTCTTCCAGTTTTCTCTGTTTCTGCCATTGAAGTGCAGCTCTAGTTTCATGTACTTCATTTGTGTTTCTATTTTGGGCTAAATCTTCATCAAAATGGATCTGTATTGGGCCACTTCTGGTTTTGAATATCCAATCACCAAGCCCACAAGAAGAATATTTTCCTTTTCCTTTTCCTTTTTTTTTTAACTATACAGAATAATTCAATTTCTATTTTTCTCTTTTAACCTTTTATCAGAACCATCTTATCAGTAGTTGATATTATCTAGAAAAATCATTCTATTTTTATGGTAGAGTTTTTTTTAATTGACAGCAGAGATATCCTTAAACTCTAGCTGGTGTTAATCAAAATTAAATATCATCCTTGGATGATCTTACAAGTACCTCCGATTTGTTGTGTTAAGAAAAAAAAAAACTAGTAAAATATTCTAGATACTAATTCTAAAGTTTGAACCCAAAACTTTAATGAAGAAAGATATCTCAGCGAAGTGTTTAGGAATGTGGTATAAACTGTATTTTTAAATTTTTTAATTTTTTTAGCTAAAAATATTTTTTTTATTTTTAGATTATTTTGATATATTAATTGTTAAAAATAATTTTTAAAAAATAAAAAAACTTCATTATGATGCATTTCTAAGTAAAAAAATATTTTGAACCGCTACAGTTACTATAATTTCAAATAATCCCTAGATCAATCACCCTTCATACCAAAATATTTATGAAAGATAAATACAACATAAATAATCTGTGCCATGCGAGGGGTTGGGCTAATTCTTTGTCAATATAAAAAAAATGTTCATGCATATAAATGTTTTAAAATAAATAAGAAAATTTATGAATTTGGTAATTGAAAGAAGTTATACGGGCTATCAGATGACTAAAACAAAAACAAAAAAAAAACACTATGAACCAAGCATTTCATGCTTACTCTCACAAAATTAATTTAATTTAAGTAAAAAATAAAGTTTATTTTTAAAAAGCTAGATTCAACAAAGTTTGAAAAAACAATCTAAGTTAACTATTGTTACTTTCAAAACCATAAAAAAAAAAATCTAATAGAAAGAAAATAAAAAAAATTGATGGAAAAAACAACAAAAAAATGAACCTAAAAAAAAGAAGGAAAAAAAAGAGGCAAGTTTAAGTGAACTTTATAAATTCAGGTTAATCTCTTAAACTCGTAGCCTGTAAAATTATATACTTAGGCTAAATTAAGAAACTTAACACCCATCAAATTAAATGTTATAGGATAAAATAAATAAATTTAATTTGATTGATAAAAAAATAATTTTTTTTTAAAAAGCTAAATTTAACAAATACAAAAAAAAAACCCCAAGGCAATCCTTGTTATTTTTAAAAGAAAGATAAACCTGAGATCGCAAAAAATAAAAAAATAATAAAGGAAAAAAATTCAAGCAAGCTCGAATGAACTTTTTAAATTTAGGTTAAACTTTCAAAATCACAATTCAATAAATTATCGACCCGGGATCAACCCAAAAGCTCAACACTTGAAGAATTAAATGTTGGCGGATGAAGTCATATAATTTAATTTTTTTTAAAAATCCTTTAAAAAAACTAAATTTAACAAAGATAAAAAAAACAATATATAGAAAGGTGACCTATATTATCTTCAAAACAACTAAAAAATCCCATAAAATGACTCAAAAATTTCATATATACTGAATAAAAAATAACAAAATGTTGTAGAATGAAAGAATGCTTTAAAAGGGAAAGGAAAAAAAAAACAAGGAAGACCATGTTAACTTCATAAATCAGGTTTAATTTTTAAAAATACTCAATTAAAAAACTAAACATTTGATCATTTAAATATTAAATGAAAAAATAAAAAAATTAATCTAAAAAACCCTTACAAGTTAAAAAGAAGAAGAAGCAATAAAGAAAATGATTAGATTTGATCGGAAACGAAAACTTAAGAAGGATAAAATTATAAAAATAATAATAATTAAAAGCCACTTAAAAAAAAATAAGAATCAAATTTAATAAATAAAAAAATTTATTGGGGGATGAAATTAAAAAAAAAGTCCTTAATTTCATAATTATTCTAAATAAAAAAATTTAATAAAAAGAATAGAAACGAAAGCTTATATACAACAAATCTTAAGGGTTGATTTGATTTTTTTGATAACCAACATGAAAATCGAGTAATGAAGAGGGAAAAAGAAAAAAAAAAAGATCAGAAACATTAAACTGGCAACAATTAAGGCATACAAATCACTTGTATATGAAAGGAATGTCGGATACACTCTGTTCGCCGTCATGAAAGCAAGATTTTGGCCACAGGATGGTGTCACACACGTTATTTGAATTTGATATACATTGTTCAAGTGCTTCCTTTTTTTCTTTTATTTATGAGATTATTTTGCTTCCCCTGACAATACCATTAACTACTAAATAACCAATTAAAAAGACAAAATAATCCCTAAATCAATGACTAAAAATTCCTTGACCAAAGTTTAATTTTTCTTTTATTATTAACAGTAATAAAATAATTACATTATATAATAAAAATACAAAAAGACTATTTATAGTCTTTCTTTCTTAAAATGGCTAGTGGTTTCATAAAAAAAAAAAAACCTCCCTGCTTTTAACAAAGTTAAATGATTTTGCCAACTAAGGGCAAAATTATAGTTTTATTATGAAAAATATAAAGTAAAACCTTAATCTCTTTTAGTTTTTGTTATGATGGTTAACAAGTTAATATATTAATATATTTATTATGATTACTATGTTAACCTATTTATAACTTGATAACAAATATTAATCTATTGATAACTTGACGGCTGAAATATTAGTATGTTAATTTCGTGAATGGATAATCAACAAGTAAATATATTACAATCAATATTAATTATATAATAAAATAGATAGGTGATTCAACATTAAAATATTATTCAAACATTCACATTTCACTTTTCATTATTCACTCTCTTGTTTATTGCTCTTTTTTTTTAGATATATTAAGACTTATTATTTGCATTTTAGTTGTTAAACTTTATTCCCTTTAAATTCTATCCTTCTAAATTATTTTGGTATTGTTTTATGTGTTTGGATATATTTCTATTTGCATGCTTTCATGTATCTAATGTATAATTTAACATCCTAACATTAGCTTGAAGATCAATATTTCAATTTGAAAGTTTAGTTTATGGTTAAAAAAATTGATAAAAAGGACAAAAATTAACATAAAAGAAAAACATAGCCTTTTAAATTTCACCATCCAAAAGGACACATAAAACTTCAAATTCATCTCTAAAGTTTCAAATTATTATTCTTTAGCCCTTGTTATTTTAAATTTTAATGTTTCAATCCATAATTTTATTTTTATCACATTTTAGTTTGTGAATGATTAGGAGAGAAAAAATTATTGAAAAAAAAAATAAAGTGTTCATCGAACTACATTCTTACCATAGAAAAGCTAAACTTTGTGTAAATAAATTTGTCTTAAATATAAGAGTTTAATAGTTGTAGTTTTGCCCAATAAAAATAAATTAAGACATATGAATTCTGTTTTAATTTAGTTTAATTTTATGTTTTTAAATTAATGCTGTTTTAATTTAGTTTAATTTTGTGTTTTTAAATTAATGAAAATGTATTATATAATTGAAATATCTTTATTGAAGTTTTTAGAATGCTTTTAAAGAATTTTTTGATGAAAACAAGTTGTAAATAAGGTTTTTAATTACTAGAACTCGAACTCTAAATTTTTAATTATTATTATCAAAAGTGATTGGAAAATGCTCCAATAAAAGATTGTCATCTATTAATAAAAAGATTAGAGTGAATGACATATAGTCTATTTTTTTTTAAAAAAAAAAACTCAACTAGGCACATATAAGCTTCTTCATTTTAGGCCAAGCATGCAATTTACCCCCTTATCTTTTATGTTTTCATTAATTTTTTAATTTAAATTTCTATTAATACCCTTTTTTATTTTTAAAATTATTTAGTTTAACTTTCTTAAATAATAATTAATCTTTTAAATTGTTTGTATAACTTCATAATACTTCAAAGAGATTATTATACATTATCTTTAAATTTTAGATAGATTAGTTGTAAATACATGATACATTTATAAAAATAAAAAATATTTATGCATAGAAATATAAATTAACTAGATCTAAGATAACTTAAAAAGATATAAAATAAAAAATATAATCAAAGTAAAATATTTTCATTTGCATATATATTTTATTCCTTACATTTAATTTTCATTAATTATTTTTATAATTTAAATTTTAATTAATACACTCTCTCTCATTTTTAAATTATTTAGTTTAAATTTATTTTTAAAAATAGTAATTAATCTTTTGAATTGTTTATGTATTTTCATAATACTTCAAATAAGTTGTTTTAATTTATCTTTATATTTTATATTTTAGGTTTTAGTTAGATAAGTTGTATTTGCAAGATTCATTTATAAAAAATAAAAGTCATTTTTATATAGCAATAAAAATAAATTTTTAACATAAATAAAAAAAGAAAAACGAAAAAAAAAAACTAAAGTAAAATATTTGCATTTACACTAATCTTTTGCTTTTTAAAAGGAAGATTAATTACATGTTTTAATCTTTAATTAACATTAACAATTATTTATTTATTTATCAATTTATATAGTTTTCATTTCATTTTATTAAGCGTAAAAAATATATATATTTTTTAATTTTTAAAACTTAAAAAAAAACACATTATATTGGAAAATATAGTCATATATAACATCAACACCTTTTTCTCGTACATTAAAAACTAACTTAAAATCCTACTTATAACATAACAAGGGTGTCAACTATTGACATATGATCAAATTTCATTGTGTTTATTACAGTTTTTTTTTTGAAGAATTCATCAAAAAGAGAATATGATGAGTTTATTACAGTTTTTTTTTTTAAGAATTCATCAAAAAGAGAATATGATGAGATTGATAAAAATGGATGACATATATGAGAGAAGGGTGATAAGAACTCCCTCATAGTGACATAGGATCTATACAAAACTATAATCTTTATTTATATATCCGTAAAGGTATGCAAACTAAAACCTAATGTCCCTCCTCCTATATGCTAAGATCAAAGGGCGTTTTGGATGAATTATTTCAGCTTCACACTTTCTTTGTAATATGTTAATAGCATTATAATAATGTGTCTTATAATCATAATAAAATTCATCAAAGATTGAAACGTGTAATTTTGTCCAATGAGTGCGAATCCAACAAAGATTTGAAAACCTATGGTTGATCGAAACGTTTTATTTTGTCTGGTGGTGCAAATCCAACATTAGATATGGCCAGTGGATAAAGTGGGCAATTGGCATGTAATGCAAACAAATGGCAAAATAAAAGAAGCAATATTTTTTGGTAAATAGTACATTTTTAAAAGTCACGGTGAATAACCATAATAAATTTCTAATTGATGTAGCGGTTGATAATTATAATATTTATTTAAATTTAAGATTAACTGATTTATTAGTTTATAAAAAAATTATAAAATTATCAAAATTAGAATCCTAGAACAAGATTTTTGAAATGTAAAGATTTAATAACTGGGGTAACAATTTTATAATAACTCTAAAAAAAACAACATTCAAAAACTCCTATAAAAATCTAAAAGTAATTTAACAGTTGAATAAATTTTTTTGATATTTTTAAACTATCAATTTAATTTGTTGTAACCAAATATTTTTTTAAATTTAGGTTTGTACTATTCATTTATAAATATATTTGCTAGGTTATCCACATAATCTATTTGTAATAGATTTTCATCTAATTATAGTAGATTTATACCTAACTGTTTAGAATTGCCTATAAAAACTATTATATAAACGAAATTTTTTTAAAATTTTAATTGGAGTATTTTTTTTTAAGTATACAAGTTTGACAAAGATTTATAATTTTACTCCTAATATATATATAAAATAAAAAAAATTATAAAATTATTATTTTTATTTAAAATGATCGATCAAATATATATTTGTATCCAACCAACTGATTTTCTAGCCATTATTATATTTTAAAAGCATGATATATTTAAATATTACTATTTTAAAACACAATAAATATTTTATCATATTTAAAAATAATAATATTTATTAAATATCATGTTTTAAAATCAAAAAGAAATAAAAATATAATAATTGATTTTTTTTCAAAAATAAAAATAAAATATTCTCCTCAAACTTTTAATTTACCTAATTTAAATAAAAATTCCAACATCAAAAGCTGCAAGGTCCCAGACAGCTCCTCCTACCTAATGGGAAATGTAGAGTGTAGACCCTACCCAGACACACCAACCAGTCTGCCACAGCTGAACATCATCATTAATCAACTTCTTACGTAACCTTAAGACAATCAAGTCTCTTCCTCCCTAATTCACATTTACCAACCTCAATTTGGTCTTGACATGGACTAGATTAACGTTAGTTTTTTACCAAAACCATGATGGAATTAACTTGTAGACTATAATCAAATTTAATAATATTTATTTTTACTTTTTTTTTTTGCTATAATTGTTATGAAATCTCATTCGTTCAAGTACTGGATTTTTTTATTATAAACATAACCAATTATCCATGTTAACTTAATCTTTATAAGAAGTTACTCTGAATTGGATAAATAAACAACGAAACTGTTTTTTACCGCTATTTTAGATAATTTTTAATTCAAAATTTCATGTTTTACTATTTTAATATATTCTCTTGATTATTATATATATAAAAAATCAATTGTGGAAATGTTTGTTCATCTAACATTCAATGAATTAATTAATATTTTAGCAATTACATTAGCAGATTTGCCAAAGTTATACATTTATATATGGCAATGATACATTTGCAATTGAGTGCTATCAGTTTCATAAATGTGGATGTACACACCCTCTTGAATCCCTATCCAAACAAATTGAGAATTTTTTTTTTAAATACATTAATTAGGTGTAAATATCTAGTTAAATTTAAATAAAATAAAAATATTTCTTTAGCCCATCATTGAGAATAAAAATATTTATATTTCAATTAATATTATTTCTAATATTGCTGTTATAAAAATAAACTTAAATACAAGTAGATATAGTTACCTAGTTTGATCTAATATCTAAATCATAAGTTGGGTGAGCCAATTCTCAAGTTAATGAGTTAATGTAGATTTATTTTTTTAATTTTTTTGTTTAAAACAATGTTGTATTATACAAAATTAAAATAAAAAAAATTAAAGCTATATAATTTGGATAAAAACTTAAAATGTTGTTTTAAGTTTTGATCTTAATAATTTTTGAAGTGATTTAAAATCAAAATCCAAGTTTTAAATAAATTGATTAAGATAAATTTTTTTATTGTAATCACTTTGTTTTTTTTTCCAAGCACATAGAAAAAAATCACCTGGTTAGTTAAATAGCTTTTATTTTTGTATTGGATCTCATATATAATTGTGTTTCAAATATTAATTTTGTAAAAAGTAAAATAACAAAACAACATGTTTATTATTTATTATAATCTAATTTTCACTTATTTTACATGCAAAAAACCATTTTTCAATGTTTTTAATAAATTTTTTAATTACAACTAAAAGTTTTTTTAAATTATTTTTTAAAATCATAACCATAAAAATTACTGTAACATAAAAAAACATTTAAAGATCAATTCATTGAAGAATGTTGAGTTTAATAAATATAAATGCTCAGCAAATATCCAATATTTATGTAGATTCAAGAACAACCTTTACTTGTTTACAGCTCTGCTAATTCTAATTGTTCATTTGTTTTCTTTAATCGATCGTTTTTCCAATTGTTTCTTTTCACCAAAAAGAAATTCCAATTGTCTCTCAATGATTAAAAAAACAGAAACATTGTACAAGCAAAAGACCCACGTGACACAGTCTTTGCTCATTGGTCGATGTGACTATCTTTTAACGTGTCAAGATTTTATGGATCCTTTGCATAAATCATGGTACGATGATAGAGACATGCCAATTGTTAATGTCTACTTTCCATATTTCCTTTCTATTTTTTTTATTTAATTTTCTGCGTTTCTAAACTTTTAAATATTTTAATCACTAAATTTTTTTCTTTCTTTCCTTATCTATCTTTGATTTTTCCTTAATTTTACCAAAAAAAGGGTAGACAAGGCGATGAGGCTTCTAAATTTCTTAATGCATTCTTAATTAGTTTAGAATTTATTTTTATTGCAAACATATTTGCCTTTTCCTTTCTTCTCTTTGAGAGCATTGAAGATTGATGAAAGATTAGAGAATTTGTGGTCATAGAATAAAGAGATCCATCCATCTATCTATCCATCCATTCATCAATCTTCAACCCACCAATCTGAATATCCTCTGCCGCTATGTGAATCTTACTATTCTAGGGTTTTTTACTGTCTTTGATTCTTTCCCGTTATACCGTTTTGATAACATATACCTCCTCCTTCTGTCCCTTCTCTCTCTCTCTATATATATAGGAAACACCTTCATGAATTCATTTCTTAACCATAGGACTTTAGACTGAATTTCGGTGTGCTTTTTCATGTTTTTAATCATCCCTAGCGTCCATTCTGTAAGGATTTCTAGTTTCTTTGGAGTTTTGTTGGTTGTTGTAAAATTTTCTTGAGCTTAAACACAAGATTTCTGGGATTTGGTGAGATATTGTATCATTTCAAAAATGATACTAGCTCTTTTTCTTTTTTATTTTTTTTTTAATTCTAACTTTAGGGTTTCATTGAGAATCCTTTATAACTTGGTTTAGATTTTCTATGAATATGTGAACTAGGAGGACATGGCGAGAGGAAAGATTCAGCTGAAAAGGATAGAGAATGCAACTAGCAGGCAAGTGACCTTCTCCAAGAGAAAAAATGGGTTATTGAAGAAAGCTTATGAGCTATCAATTCTGTGCGATGCTGAAGTTGCTGTGATCATATTTTCACAGAAAGGAACACTCTTCAAGTTTGCAAGCACTGATCAGTATGTTTCTTTTTCTTTCTCCTTCCTTGATTGCTTTGACCTTGTTTTTGATGATGCATAATATATAGAAAAGATCAGTATTATTAACTAAAGAAATGTCTTTAGAGAAGCTAATGATTTGGCAGATGGATTAGCTAAGAAAGCTTTAGGGAGAGATGCAGAGTGCATATTGTATTAATTAAGATGGCTCTATTGTTTTATATGGCTCTCTAAGTACATGCCTAGAGGAGACTGACTTGAAATACTTAATAGAGTTGAAAATGGCATGAAAACTTTGCTGCATCCTCCATGGCCTGTCACCAGCAGAATCTGTCATCCCATGTTTCGTTAGCTAGGTTCAATGGTGAAGACAAATGTATGTACGATATTGTAGGGGTCCTATATCGAGGGAAGCGATGAAATTTCAACTCATTAAATTGTACCATATAGATTTTACAGTGGTCCTTTCAGATTTGCATATCATAAGGAAATGCTTTGAGGGCGAATCAGATAGATAGATAGAAAATTTTAGTCATCAATGACCCTTGATTTTTCCCCCCTCTTCCTTTATGATCTTTGACATCTAGGGCTAAAATTAATGCTTTCTTGAGAAATGGACCTTGGCCATTTGTTTGTTTTGAGAACAAAGAAAAGAAAAAAGAAGATGAGTGCTAGCAAGTAGCAACTGTACTTCTAGTTTTAGCCAATTGGTTTTAGTTATAAAAATTGATGTACTAAAGCAAATTCTTTTACACACGTTTAATTGTAGTTTAAATAAAAAATATTCTTCTTGAAGTGAAAATAAAAATGGACAATAATTCAGGAAGAGATTTGTATATTGAATAGTCTTATTATTGTTTTTAAGGCTTGTTTAGTATTGCTTTGCAACCTACTTTTAATTAGTTTTTTTATTAAAAAAACAGGTCGAAAATTAATACTAAACAGGTCCTAAGTTCTAGATTGAAACCAAAGTGTAAATTGTGGAAAACTAACTTCATTTTACAATTGCAGCATGAACTCCAAAACAAATCTTAAGACAATGGATTCATTATATACCTGTAATTTGTAGTTTAGTTGATGGTTTCTTTGGTTTTAGCAACATCTTATGCTGTGAAAGAATTTGGATGTCTTTGCTTTGTATTGTACTTTGTCTTGTGTGCTATAGCTAGTTATGCTGTGAAAGAATTTGGATGTCTTTGCTTTGTATTGTACTTTGTCTTGTGTGCTATAGCTAGTTCTTGTTTGTGTCATTGTGTGCGATATTGAAATGCTTGTAAGAGACCTAATCTACTTGTCAACGTGTGTGGGAGGTACTTCAATCTCTGTGCTAAAGGCAACTGGAGGCATCATAATCTTCTTGTTTTCATCCATCGATCAGCTACTAGAGGCATGCTTTGTTGCAAAATTTTCTTCATGTGGAGCATCTATATGTGTTCGTACTAATTAATTATATTGAGTTGAAGAACATTAATAAAAAAAAAAATATAAACCAATTGAAAATTGAAAATAAGAAATTAATTATTTGCTCGAAATATTGAAGCTTGATGTGAGTTTACAGGTATATTTAGCTATTATCACCGGCCAACTCTACAAAAAGGGTCTGGTCCTGTATAGTAAATTGTGGATCGAATCTGTTAAGCTACAAAAAAGAGGCTTTGAAAAATGCTTGGTGTGGCTCCACACGTTGCAGCTCTTTTTGTTTGCTACTGTTCTTGATGCCTGTTACTACAAGCTGCCTTGAGAATGCTAGTCATCCTCTCTGAATCGACTGGTGATGAAGCCACTCGTTCTTGTGTTAGAATTTTCTGACCCTTACACTATATATTTCTTTTGTCCTTGTAAGCCTTTGTTTTTGTTCTCATTTATCTGTTCTCTTCTCCAATTGGGTTTAGATCCTAGAGCTACCAAATATACACTATCACACACACAAATTCTGCCTCTTCGATATTTGTTCATAAAAAAGTTTTAGTTCCATTTTTTTGAGTGATGCTAAATCTTATCAGATTTTCCTTCTAAAATCACTTCATAAAGGTTTAATATATAGAATGAGTGGATCCTATACATCTAGCCATATATTATCGAGGTATATACTTTAGTGGTAAGTTGTTACGTTAGAAAGGAGGAGAGCTGAGATAAATACAAGTTACAACGTGAAATAATCTGATCGTCACAATAAAGATTAGCTTTTACATGGAAAGTAAAAAGAAGTTTAATTTTCAATATTTATTAAAAATTGATCCCCTGAGTTCTTAGAATACACACCAAGAGTACATTACCACTTGCTATCTTTTATGTTTTCTGCAACGTAGGGACTGGATGCTAAGCATAGGGAGGTTATCCTTGTGAAATTTAACAAGGAAACAGAAACAATATGTGATATTCAAGTTATAGTCAAGATTTACAAGCATTATAGAGTGGTTCTTCTAGTTTTGTTCTCCCTTATTCCCTTAGGGATAAAGGAAAGCTTCATGACTTGATGCTATCTTATATGTTTGGGATGCTTCAGGATACAAAAGACGATTGATCGTTACCGTAAAAATGCAAGGCAATTGCACACTGACAGGATTGATATGGAACAATCTAAGGAGGTTAGGCCTTTTATCATGTGAATCTTTATATGTAATTAGATTGTTAAGACTGTGTGACTGTCTAGTTCAAGAAATTGCCTCTTCCTTTGTCAATCACTATTTCTTCACCGTAAGTAATTCGACATGCAGCAATTAAGACAAGAATCAGCAAACATGGCCAAGAAGATTGAGATCATCGAGATTTTGCAACGGTGAATAACCTAGTTTGATTCTTCTTCTCCCAATTTTCTATATAGCGATTATGTCTGGTGTGTGTGCTATTGGGTCTCACTGAAGTTCTGAAATTTGTTTCTTAGAAAGCTTTTAGGGCAAGATTTAGATTCATGTTCTCCCGAAGAGCTCCATGACATTGGCAATCAGCTTGAGATCAGTTTAAGCAAAATCAGGGCTAGAAAGGTATATGTTTCTCTGAAGAAACTGTGTCAAATGTGGCAGACAAAAGATTGTTGGATAGCTTTGGACTGCCTAATTAGGAGTTCTGGGTTTAATCAATAAACTCAAACGCTAACAAGTTTTTATTGGTTATAATTCAGACTCAGTTATTCAAGGAGCAGATAGAACAGCTGCAAGCAAAGGTAATTAGAGGTGTTGGTTTAGCTTTACAGTTGTATTAAAGCAATTTCTTCTAATTGTTTTCTCATTCCTATTTCAGGAAAGATTGTTGTTAATGGAGAATGCAATGCTAACTAAACAGGTAAACCCTTGCTTTTCGTTATACATATATAGTTCTCAACCTAACATGCGCTATGACTGTTTTTAGCAAAGGTTAGTATTCTGAAATCATGATGAATATGGTACCATGGGCCGGGTTTTACATTATAGAGCAATCAGAGTTATTATTTTTGTTCAAAATAGCCTTGTTTGTTTGTTTTTTTAAAATAAATTCATTGATTTTAACGATAAAATTTAACATAGTTAACCAGATCATTACTACAACGTCTAAACATCAAAACGATTCCATGTTGATTTCTCAACCCTTTGGCTGCTAAGAAACCTCACTGCTAAAAAATGAGCTATTAGCAACTAATTAGTCAGTTATAGATAATATTAAAATCTATTATTGATAAAATTCAGCAATAAAATTAGTAATAGATAATTTCAAATGCAAATAATAAATATTTATTTTTTTATAATGGATTATCAGTTGCTGATTTATTTAGTAACTAATTATACGTTGCTGAAATTCAGTTGCTGAATGTATAAATTAACAACGAATATTTCGTTGATTAAAAATTCTTATTCAATTCAATTTTAATTTCAATAATATTAATATTTTTATTAACACAAAATTAAACTCACATTTTCACAATCTGCCCTCTTTTACATTTTTGCTGCCTACATTCTTTCTTTGTATCCGTTCATATTGCAAAGCGGGGTGACGACAGGTTGATTGAAAAGAGCAGGGCAAACGAAAACCTCTAGAGAAAACTTTGCTCAATACCTAGGAAAATTTTATCCTTATCTCTCGTTGATTTCTATTACAATCCCAAATTAAAGCCAAAAACATTCCTAATCTCTCTCTCTCTCTCTCTCAGAGAAGAAGTTTGGAAGCATGAATTAACTAGAGAAGAAGTTAAGAAAATAAAAAATTATATTTGTGAAAAATAACGCATGACAGAAATAGGTAGAATTGAAAGGGATATATAGGTATGGTTTCTGGAGAATGAATAGAAAAGGAGATATGAGTTTGGTTTATAAAGAAGTATAGAAAGAGATAATATTGAGTTCTTCCAAAGAATGAAGAAATTTTGCAATTGTGGGGTTTCTTTTGTTTTCTAGAGAAGTATAGAAAAGGTGATTATTATTTATTGTTTTTTTTTTTATAAAAGTTAAATTTTTTTAACAGCAACCATATTAGCAATAGTAAATTCGTTGCTGATTTTTAATATATTAATTTATATTTTAGTATTTGATTTTTCATTACTAATCCGTTGTTAATATTAAAAAATTAATATATATATATATATATATAATTTGTTACTAATTTATTACTAAAATTATATCTAAATTATTCTAATACTAACATCCATGCTAATCACCCTTCTTTTTAATAGTGCCTCTCTAATGGGATGGTCTTCTTGTCATCTGTCAGAAATTCTAATGGCTTTGTTTGAAAGTTTTGTTGATATATTTGTCTTGGTGTTGGTTTAGTGTGATGCACAGCCATTGCAGCAATCAACTCAATCGAACCAAGTGGTGTCATACTTGAGCTCATGTAGCAAGAGTTCAGAAATCGTGGAGACTGATCTGTACATTGGACTGCCACAGATGCGCTGCTTGTAGTTTTTCTCATGCTTTTACTGATTTATATTTAAGTATGATTGATTTTCATGTTGGAATGCTCTTGTTGCCAACATCAAACAATTGTTCTTCTCTGTAATTTAATGTATGGCATGCAATAAGGGAGACGTATATAATTCAATAAAATAACGACGATATATATATTGGCCTCATATATTCAATTCTATTTACACTTGCTAGGCTCCAATTAAGAGGGAATTGTGGGCTCTACGTAAATGAAAACATCGCAATTAATCCATATTCTTATTATAATTATTAAATCAATTAATTAATTTGTCTTTAAAATTCTTGAAAGATGAAATATCACAGATATTTAGTATTAAGATCTTAGGAACGATTACTGATTTTTAAATAAAAATTCCGATAGTTAAAGCTTAAAATTTTTATTTTGAGGTTTCAAACTCAAATTTAAGGACAAGTGATAAAGATTTCCTTATTAATTAATCATGTACTTATTTACGATTACAGATAATCGATGAAGTTTTAAAAATATTAGGATACCACTACTCAAGAAATCATTTGATGATCAATATGGGTTTGTTTTTACTATTATTTCTTCTTGATTTATTAATTAGAAGGTGTGTTGACTTCCTCTATTATATAATAATTAAGTAAATTATATATGATTATTAAGATCCAAACATATTGTATTGAATAAAGTTATTAATAAGACTGTCTCTCACTAATTTATTTGCATGATTTAGGCATGTAGACCATTAGCCCATCTGTACCCGAAATCCTCTCTTCAACAATGGCTCCACTTCTGTACCGAAGACTAAACATATCCTCTTCCACTCCTAATTAAACCCTAGCCTATGTCCAGCAGCTCCAGCAACTTAGGCCCTAACCAGCACACATGTTTTATGGACATAGAATGGTCCATTCGGTCAATTATTTGGTGCATTTAATCGATGAACATATAAGACTTTTTGACAAGCTACTGGAAAAACAATGTATATATTTCTCTAGAGGCTGCTATAAGACATAGATCTAGCTACATGATTCAGTAAGAATTACTTTTTTATTTGTAATATCATGTCTCGAGATAAAATCAAAATCTAGTGTAATATTGGCAATTTCTCCAGATATCCAACGTCATCTAATCTAATAAAATGAGTTTTTATCATGTTTGACCTGAATTAATATGAAGATGGGTAAGGAGTTTACCCGATTCATCAGTATTCGACTTAGTTTTTAATATATATATATATATATATATATTTCAATAACATATATGAAATCTTATAGTTTTATGCATGAATTTACAGTTGAGACTCTATTTTATGATTCATGTGGTTTATTTTTTAAGATTTAAATTATTCTTAAAACTTGATTGTTATTTAAAAAAAAAAATTAGGTTAGGTTGGGCAAGTTCCCCACCTAACCCTATCCAAATTAAAAATGCTAACGGTTGTAGATTTAAATACTCTAAGTTGGAAAAAGTTGGAACACTATCCCTAGATTGTATATAACAATGTGTATAGTTTCTTAAGATGATATACTTTTCTCCAACACAAATCAGTACATTTCTCCTTTTTTTTTTTTTTTACCATAATCATATGTTACTCACTCAAATATATGATATAAAATATAATAGGGTATTTGAGAATATGATAGTAGTTATTTTTCAGAGTATTTTTTATTGGATATATATCAAAATAATATATTTTTTTATTTTTAAAAATTTATTTTGAACATTAACATATCAAAATAATTTGAAAACATTAAAAAAATAATATAAAAAAATAAAAAATATAATTTTTTAAATATACTTTTAAAATATATACTATAATCGTTTTGGCCCTCAAAGCTGGACCACTTTGATTTTGAAAAATGTATTCTCTCGCTGTTCGTTTTCTATCTTCCAATTTAATTAGATTTCAGAGTTAGTGAGGAATATCATGCAGGGGAATCTGCCAAGTTTTGCGCAAAATTGACTCATCCCTTAATGCATACTATAATATTGCATAGGGGGGAAAGAACGGTAATATTTGGCAGCATTTGAAAAAATAAATCATTTAATTAAGTAAGTTTGTGCCTGCATGAAACTTTTTATTATAGGAAATAAATCTACATTCGAGTAATAGATACTTTTTTTAAAATTTTATATTATTATATTAAAATTAATAAAAAATAGTTAAAAAAATATAAATTAGTACTCCACCGTGTAATATAAATATTAAAAAAATATAAATATAAATATAAATATATATTTTTAAATATTTTTTATAATTTTAATATAATAATATACATTTTTTTTAAATTTATTTTAATTAATGTATTTAAAAAACTATTTTAAAAATTACTCTA
The DNA here is from genome assembly GCF_000495115.2 of Populus euphratica. NCBI lineage: Eukaryota > Viridiplantae > Streptophyta > Magnoliopsida > Malpighiales > Salicaceae > Populus > Populus euphratica. Next base: position 825,226 of record NW_011499882.1, on the reverse strand, counting down.
CCGTGTAATACCATATAAAAGGTGACAACCAAGGATTACCTTTGCTAGAAACTATTTTAAAAATTAATTTCCAATGTAATATCATATAGAAGGTGACAGCCAAGGATTACCTTTGTAAGAAACAGCTCCAAAATCATTCAAGGGACAGTTGGTCAACCAACCATAGAAGTTTCCATTAATGACTCTCTCTCTCTCTCTCTCTCACATCACATCACTTCACATTATTGATTGACAACCATAATTACAAAGCTTCACGCAAGTTGCAGCCCACATGCAAATTTGATTTTAATGTTTTATTTTATTTTAAAATTTCATTTGAATTCTACATGTACATGACTGCATTTGCATGATTAATTTGCATATCTATATTAAATAGCACAGCAGGGAAAGTTTTTCCCAGGCTAACACAACTGAAAATATGAACAATGCTAAATCTAGTGTGAAAAATATTTTAGTTGTAGACTAGTTACATTGTTCACTTTAATAATATAATGATATTTTTGTCTCTCTCATTAAAAAATTTACACCCGATTAGGATCTTTTTATAAATATGTTACTCTTTTTTAAACTCATTAGAAATAAATATTTAAATACCATCAAATGAAAAATTTTAAATATTGGCATCAAAAAGCAATTTAGTACTTCTCAACTTTTTTTTTATTATTATCATACAAGCGTAGGGATAATTTTGTATTTGTCCAAACATAATAAATAATAAAAATATTAAAAGCACAATAAAAAAACAATCAAAATGCCTTTGAAAGTTGAAAAATTAAATTTGACATTGAGGGTTTTTTCATCCTTTCTCGAAGGCTTTTTTATATTAACATGTTGGATTAATAACAATTTAATATTTATCTAAATACTTAAAAAGAATAAATTAAATGTTTGTATAGTACTAAGAGGCTTATGGGAGGTGCTGGTGACCTTATGATAGCATGTGCGGTGACTTCTATCATCTAAAAATATTTTTTTATTGTATTATTGAAATAGTTAATATATCATTTTCTTGTTAGTGTGACATGTGTCATTGGTGATAATTTGGTTTATAATCAATGAACCTTTATTTTTTCTCTCTGAAAATTATATATTGGCCCTATTTGTTGTTTGTATTTCAACTTCAGTCTTTATTCTTTTAATTTTTTTTATCTTGATTTTTTTGTAAAAGTTTTATTTGTTTTCAATTTCATCATTCAATCCCAATTTATCAAATATTACATTCTTCAATTTGATCCTCATTATTTTGATTTTTGTTTTTTTCTTGGTTTTTTTATAAAATTTTTATTGGTTTTCAATTGATAGTATTATATTTTTTGATTTGGTCTTTATTATTTTGATTTCTAATTTTTTCTTGATTCTTTCATAAAAGTTATTATTCTTTTTAATTTCACTTTTTAATCAAAACTATATATTTTTATTTTTCAATGTCTATTTTAATCTTGATTTTTTTTTTAAATTTTTGATCATTTAATTAAATTTATTTTTTTTTACAACTCTTGGATAGTGTCAATTTGAAGGAGAATATTTTAATGTCATTAAAGAGTCTTTTTTTCTTTAATTCTCTAGCACTATTAACTTGTAATTTTCATCAAACACCACTATGATCATCATTTTATCATTAATATAACCATTAATTTATCATAGCATTATACTATAACTCTCCACCACAACCACCCACTATCACCTTCTTTCACCATTTTACCATAATCTCATCGTAACAATCTAATACAACTACTAATATAATAATAATAATTATTATCATCATTATTATTATTGTCACCGTAGTTACCATAACTAACTTATTATTAAAATAATTATCATTTCATCTCTTTTTTTTTTTATCGCCGTTACCATAACAATTATCATTTTACTACTGGCCATCATTATTATTGATAGTATTAATATCTTAACATTACATTAACTATAATCATCGTTAACGCTGCAATCATAATTATCAATACCATATTTATGACAAACATTGTGATTTAAAATAAAAAACTTATTTAGTAACCTCATTCAAAAACATTAATAAAGAATTAGATATTATAAGAAAACATTTTTTTTATATATCCAAACAATGGAAAATAACTTAATTTTTAGAAAACTGGTTTTTATAGAAAAAAATATATAATTAAAAAAACAAACAGATTATGTATATGGCAAGCATGACAATGCATTAAGTGTTCTTCCATTCTAATTATGCATGATTTAGCTTGAAAAACTAGGTGGTAATATTTATGGGAAGTGGGTAGGGTTTTTTTTATATATTAAAAAAAAATTTATAACTCAAAATTCTAACAGAAATTGATATCAATTAAGTTAATTCAATTATACTTACAGATGATACACTTCAAAGTATTGAACTTACTTTGTGCTTTTCTACTAAAGTGTTTCCTCCCCTATTTTTGAGAATCTGTTAAAAGGATGGTGTGTGTGTGTTTGGCTTACCCACGTTGTCTGCTTTACAATTTGGTCTCACAGTCACAGCTTTGAGGAGGCTTTAAAGCTCAAGTGTACATGTGGATGTCTCGGGTCCACGCAAAACCATCTTTTCAATCAATGGCCTTTTTCACTTTTCTGCACTTTTACAAGCTCAAATTTCCATGAAGAAATCCGATCCAAATCTATCCTGGAAAGTGAAAAAAATACTTGTGTTGAAAGTTTTCGATTTCGTTTCTTTTCTTGACCTGGCTTCAAAATTTCTTGTTCACCAGTGCTTTCTTTGCTTAAGGTAACTCCTGTAGAATCCCATCTGTAATCAACTATTGTAGGTTATTACAACAAAAATCATCAATCAAGTATATATCTGACAATACAATTACAAACGTAGTTGAATTAAAAAAATTATTAGGTTTATATATTTTATATTTTTAGCCGCAACTTCTCAGTTTCATTTTAAAAATTGAAGTTATTAAGTGAAATTTTATTAATAAATTTTATATTAATATAAAACTTTATTAATGAATTTTATATTAATATATCATCTAAAATCAAAATTCTCTATATTTAAAATTTTTATATATAAAATAAAGATGTTGAGATTTGAATTAAGATTATTAAAGTTTTAATACCTTATCAAATAATTATTTTAATTACAAAATTTAAGTTGTTAAATAAATTTATTAATACATAATAATCTTTATGTTAACTTTTGAATACACATCACTACATGGGAACTCGAATTCATTAAACTAGTCAATTATATATTATTAATCCGGATGATGTTGCGCGGTAGAATAATTTTCTTCTATATCAAAATGGAGATCACACACAGCAATTAATTATATATACGACCACAACATAAGGGCAGATTCTTCCTTGTAAATTAGTAACCTGTAAGATCAACTTTATTTAATTGCTCTTTTAATTAAGTTGGCAATAAATTATATGATACGGAGTTTCTTCCATGAGCAACGTTTGTTTTTACAAAAGTATGGCTGGTTTTCAATTTCAGTGGACTTATCTGAAAAAAGATAGTAAAAACGAAAGGAGGATAAAAGGCAAGTAACGATAGACTAAGATTGAAACACATAATCATGGACACCATGATGGTCCATCTGATGATGACAATCTGAAAAATCACAGATGAAGGTACAAAACCGTATATTACACCATTACAGGACCACTACTAAGAACCCGATCTGTTTTAAGATTAAAAAGAACATCATCAAATAAAGGAAAAGGTGATAGATATACTATACAATATACTTACAGGGGGGAGAGAGAGGGAGAGAGGGGGGGGAGAGGGAGAGAGAGAGGAATGGAATCCTCTGTCAATAGTTGCTGTCTTTCAAGAGCCAATGAGATAGCAGGTGTGTTGTTGTCGGATAAAAGAGTCTGAATCTCCACTTGTAGACCAACCTCTTTTTTACAAGTCCCAACCTTTAGTTTGGACCCCCCCTAACATATAGCATCTCATCACGTGAATAACCCATGTGACCCTTCTGCTCTCTTGTCTCTCTACCATCACTTGAATCCATCCCCATAACTCTACTCGAATATTGTCTAATATTGTCTAACTTATGGTAATTAATCGATCCACTTCGTTATTCACCATAAAAAATCATAGCCGTTTCATGTATTAATGTGTCCATGATGTCCTTCTCCACTTCCATTACAATCCTTTCACCTTCTTCTCCGAATGCAATTTCACTTTGATCCTTCAATTGGGCCAAATCTTTGTCTATTAACCCATCGATGTCTTTGAGATCGTGGCAATCAGCGCAAGGGAAGCTCCTAAGCTTTGTACATAACATTTGAACCAAATGCGACCCATTCATGTGACTAATTGGATCCTGCTGACTAAGCATGCCTAACCTAGTACGACTCCAAGGTTTCATGTTGATGTATGGACGCAAAATGTCGACCAAAATTTCATCAACAAGATTGAACAACAATTTTCGATTGCTTCGACGGTTTAAGGTGCGATTATTCTCACAAGTACTGGTAACATAGCTAGGAGTGGTAAGATGTTCGAGGTAGTAAAAAGTCGAAGGGTTTAGAGGATGAGAAGGAGAAAACCACCTAGTAAAAGACACCGGGGTATCTTTGTCTACACCTGTACGTTTTAGTATTCTAGTAATGTACTCATATTCTTCTCCTGATGCTCCATCTCCGGTGGGGATAATATTGGTGGCGACACCGTTATTACACCTATCCTCATTGTTATTTTCTTGGGAATCGAGCCTACGCGTCGCTTGTTGTTGTTTGTACGACTGGCTCGAACAACTAGATAACTGTGAGCTCCATTTCGATTCTTGAGCAACATTTGATACCTATATTTATAACATAACACATGCAAGAAAAGTAATCTAATTATTTCCTTGAAAAATAAGCAAAATGTGCATCTTATAACTAAAATTTTGAAAAAGGAAAGGGAAAGTAGCCATGTAGCACCTGTTTTTGAGGGATTTTTGTCGCTGGAGGAGTAGGGTCTTTCTTGACAGGAAGGAGAGTTGGCAGAGAGATGGTGAGGTCATTTGATAATGGGGTTTTCTTGCATTTCTTGTCAGGAATATTGGTTCTTGTAACTGATGTTGAAAGTACAAATGGATCTTCCTTGTTGGTTCTGATAATATCTGATGATTTTAGAGGTTTCTCGATGAGTCTTGATGGTGGTGGATCATATTTTTCTTCAGTCACTTTCTTGCAATTCTTGGAAGGTCTCTGCTGATGCTGATGGTGGCATTGATCCTGCAGGAGGACCTCAGGCAAATCTGGCTTTGTTGAAGGTTTGGTATTTTGAGACAGAAGTAGTGATGGTTTTTTAGAATGAGAATTATTATTGTGGTCCTCGCAAGGTAGAGTTGTGATTGGCTTGTTTTTGGGTTCCAAGAATTTGAGTCTTGGAGAGCAAGAAGTTGTGGTAACATGATGGTTTCCTGGACTATTACCTGTAACATCAACAATTTTTGTGCTACTTGGAACTTTGGAGAGAATTTTCTTGGACTTGTATTGACTAATAAGCTCAAGCTCTTGATCTCTTCTTCTTGTTTGCTCTCTATTTCTTACCGTGTTTGTAATATCCAAGCCGACTTTCCTGGTCACACTTTCTTTAACTTGCTTCACAATTTGCCTCGCATAGTGGCCTGGACTGCTGTTCTCTTCTTCAACTTTGAGCTCTATTCTTTTCAAAGATGAGAGACGAGAGAGCATCAAGTCTTCACTTACATTTTCTTTGTTGATTTGGAGTGACAAACGGTGCTCTACATCTGATCTTCTAGCTGACGATATTCTTGGTGTCTCAGGCAAAGAACGGGTGCCTGAAAAATCATGGTCCAAATAACTTCGAGGGCTACTTGTTTTGCTATGGAGAGGACGTGGTTGTTGAGGTCTGCAATTTTGGTTATGAAAATGGGATTTTGGTGGAAGGTTTGGTGTGCCAAGAGTTGATGAAGAAGAATGGCTTGGCGAGTTGGTAAGATGATCAGGAAGAAGATCAAGCCCCATAAGTCTAGCTACCAAATTTGGTGTCTTGGTTCCTGGAGAAGAGCTGATCTCTGATGAAGATGAATCATTTGGAACTCCTTTTGTTTTAATTTGAATACCAATCTGGATTTTTCAAAAAGAAAACCACAATCTATATCATCATTATTATAATCATTAGTAACTTTACTGAATAAAAAATATTAGGAAAAGAAAAGGGTGATAAAGCTCCCAAGGAAAGAGTTTTTGAAAAACAAAATTCTAGGTGGCTAGCTAGCTAGCTAGTTAACATAATAAAACTTACAGGGATATTGAGATTTTCGTCTTTTGATGATGGCAATGAAGGCTCCTCTTCCAATTCCAAGCTATTCCTGGGTGCTTCAACACCTAAGTCAAACAAAATTACGTTACTCAAAGTTTCTCCAAAAACCAAGAAAAGAGAAAGAGAAATAATAAAAGAGCTACGTACCTTTTGGGATTGGATGATCCTGCAGAGGAAGGAAAGAGTTGGGCTGAAGAACGTTAGAAGGCTGTTGTTGAAACTGATTTAAAGCAAATAACTGAAACACAGCACACATACAACTAGTAGATAAATTAGCAGTATCTTTCTCTCCCTCTCTCCCACCTTCACGGCCACCACCACCACTACCACCACCTTTCTTCAAGGTTTTACCACCACCCCAATAATACCATTCCCTTCCCATGTCTAGTAACAGTTTCTCTTTTGCTTTGAATGTACACAAGAAACAAAGATATGGGTTGGTCTAAAACACAAGAAGATGAGGGTGATGATGACAAGAAGTAGTAGCAGGAGTAGGAGTTTTAGATTACAGAGATAGAGAGAGAGACAGAGAGAGAGATAGGAGCTTGAAATGTTTATAGGTGGCAGATTGAACTTTGAAGAAGCGGAAAAAGCGGATCCATGAAGCATATAAAATCAAGTCTAACAACAACTTTTGATTTTGGTTTAATTGTATTTTATTTAGTCCCTCCACTTTAGACATTTTCTTACTATGGTACTGCTTCTTTTTTCTACTTCTTGATCCTTAAGAAATAAATCATAGTTATTCAACCCGTCAGGTTAACTTAGAAAGCCCTTGACCTGGAGTCTAAACCGGGACAAAATATTTTTTTGGTTGAAATCAAGACATGCTTTAATTTGAATTGAAAAAAACATTAAGCATGCTAAATTAATCTTGTTTGTCTATGACATGGTTAACTCAACTACACTTGGTTTAAATTCAATTAATGATTTTTGACTGATGAGTTAACTCCACAATGTTTTTACGATAAAAAAATATTAAATCAAGTTTTCTTAATAATTCATGAATTGACCGACGATTCAGAAACATAAATCTTTTTCTATGTTAGATTTTGTGCATATTTGACATTTATGATAAAAATTGTAGTTTTTATATAATAAAAATATTTTCTTCTTTTTTTTTCAACAAGTAGATTTTTTTTTATCATAAGTTTTAATATATATATATATATATAAGAAATACATTTTTCTATGTGTATCGAAAATTTAATCGCTATCATAGAAATATTAAATTTCATGTATTCCATACTCTAATCTATAATATGCACAGCCTGACATTCATATATAAATAAAGTGAAATATATTATGAATGTATTCTTTTGGCCTTCCTTTTTTTATCTAACATCATATTTCTAATCTTTTTCTTTTTAAAAATTTACCGATCGAAGTTTTTATCTAACATCGTATTTCTAATCCTTTTCTTTTTAAAAATTTACCGATCGAAGTATCAAAGGCGAAAGGGACTCCCAGGCCAGGACATGTCTCGCTGAATGCTTAGGGTCACTGAAGAAAATTAGTAGAGTTAAGAATAATTGGGAGGCTTAACCTAATGGTTAGCGAACCCTATATATAGGGTAATATCCAATAGCAATGATAAAGGTTACCACACAAGAGTATATAAACAATATTTCCTATATAGTATTTTTTATATAAGTACATTCTATAATATACCCCCTAAAACTAAGGGTGGAGGATCAACCCGAAGCTTGAAACGAAAAGCAGTAAAGGAAGAAGTGGGAAGTGGCTTAATGAAGACATCAACAAGTTGATCTCGAGAGGAAATAAAACAAATCTAAATTTCCTTCTTGGCAACTCTATCTCGGACAAAATGATAATCGATCTCAACATGTTTTGTGCGAGTATGAAAGATAGGATTCGCAGACAAAAAGGTGGCACCAAGATTGTCACACCAGATGATAGGAGCAGAAGCAAACAGAATCTGGAGATCTGTTAAGAAGTATAGAAGCCATATAACCTCAATAGTGTCATCGGCTAAGGCTTTGTACTCAGCTTCAATAGAAAAGCGAGCAATTGTGCGTTGCTTACCGAATTTCCATGAAATCGGCGTCTGACCAAAGAACACAAGGTAATCACCCATAGATTTTCTATCCTCAACAATGTCTGCCCAATCTGCATTTGTAAAACCATGTAAGGCAAAAGAGAAACTATGAGTAATATGCAAGCCATGGGATGCCATACCTCAAAGATAATGCAGGATGCGTTTCACGGCAGCCAAATGAGAATTTGTAGAAACATACATAAACTGATATACTCTGTTAACAGCAAAGCAAATATCTGAGAGCGTAAAAGTGAGATATTGAAGAGCACCCACAATTTGACAAAAGCGAGTAGCATCAGAAAATAATAGATCGAGCATAATGGTAACTTTAAATGTAGAGATAGGAGTATCAACAGGTTTGCAAAATAACATACTAGCCCGAGTGAGGATATCAAGTGTATATTTATACTGGTGGAGCACAAGACCCATAGTAGTAGACTGAACCTCAATACCCAAAAAATAATGAACAGAACCCAAGTCACGAATCTTAAATTCTAAGCTCAGTAGCTGAACGAGGTATTGGAGCAGAAGAGACTTATTACCGTAAGCAGAATATCATCAACGTAGACCAGAAGATAATAAATATCAACACCAACAGACAAGATAAACAATGAGGTATCCACCTTAGATGCACGGAAACCAATAGATAACAGGAAATCATTCAGATAAGTGTATCAAGCCCGCGGAGCCTATTTTAAACTATATAAAGATTTATGTAAGCGACACACATGAGAGGGGAGAGCAGAATCAACAAAACCTAGAGGTTATTTCATGTAGACCTCCTCATCAAAAACACCATTAAGAAAGGCATTATGGATATCAAGCTGATGAAATTTCCAAACACACAAAACGACAATGGAAAAGACTAATCTGATGGTTGCCTGTTTGATGATAGGACTAAAGGTTTCGAAGTAATCAATACCTTTTTACTAAGTAAAACCCCTAGCAACCAGACGCGATTTATACCTCTCAATGCTACCATCAGATTTGCGTTTAATCTTGTATACCCACCTACTACCAACAACATTCATGGAGGGGTGAAATGGTACTAACCCAAGTTCTATTTGCACGCAAGGCCTGAATTTCCTCATTCATAACACTATACCATGCCTTATATCTGTTAGCATCATTAACAACAATTGGCTTATGAGAGGGAGGAGAAACTATCAGGCTGAAGGAGGCAGTAGAGCTTGTGGTAGTGGTAGTGGACAACGCTGTCTTGGACAGAGGATGATGGGATGTTGACGAGCTGCTGGACATGAAGAAGTGTGACTTGTAATTGGAAGGTGCTGAAGAGGATATGAAGAGAGGTCTACACAAAGCTGCAGACCAGACCAGCTGGAGATGTAGTGGATGGACTGGTCAGTACTGCAGAAGATGGGGAGGCTGCGGCAGAGCTGGGATGTTCTGCAGCAGACCAGAGAACATGTACATTTGATGATGGAGAACCTGTTCCTGCATAATAATCATTGAAAAAACAAGTATATGGTGATAGTATGACAGGGTGGGATGGGGATGGAGGGGTGGCAGAAGTATGGTTAAAGGGATGGTCTGGTGGGGTGCGGCAGAAGGAAAAATTGGATTATGTGAAGGAGAAGGTTAGGGAGTAGTAGGTGGAAAACATAGAGGAGGGAAAAGTGACAAATTAACCAATGATGAATACCAATAATCTGAAAAAAATTATTTAATTTACGATATTCACCGCCATAATTAGTTTGAACAGATTTAATTTTAAGGAAAAACTGACGCTCAACAAATGTTTGAAAACATTGAAAAGTGGAAAAACATCAAATTTCACAATAAACGGATAATACCATATATGTTTAGAATGCGCATCGACAAAAATAACAAAATAACGGAAGCTATCAGAAGAAAACATAGGAGCAGGACTCTAAAGATCACTAAAAATTAATTCAAGTAAGGCAGAAGTTTTGTGACCCGTAGGTCATAATGACAAACAGGACGACTTTCCTAAAGGACAAGCTTGACACTAAGTAAGCGTAATGACAAACGGGATGACTTTCCTAAAGGACAAGCTTGACACTGAGTAAGAGAATGTCTAGAAGTATATATGATTTTATTGTTGGAAACTAACAAATTGAAAATGCAAAGGGTTGGATGACCTAAACGATGATGCCACAGGTCGACAATCGCGAAGATGCAAGGAGACCAAAAAGCTTAAGGAACTGACGTGGTAGAAGACTCGAAGAGGAAATAAAGGCCATCATAACTCTGACCGAAAAGGAGAACTTTCTTGGTGACGAGATCCTTCACATAAAAAATTCAAAATAAACATGATTATCATAATAGAATTTTTGAACAGATAACAATAGTTTGGTAATATGAGGCACATGGAGAACATTAGATAATGTAAACATGTGTTTTGGGCAATGTAATTTAGTATGTCCAATATAGGATATGTCATATCGTCACCAATATGCAAATAATCATTACCAAGATAGGGTGCAGAATTAGTCAGAGTTCCAAGATTAGGTGTGAAGTGTTGATTTGCGACAATGTTGGGGAACCAAGTCGCAACAGAAATATTCCCAATAGTAAGATGAGCAAAGGGCTGCTGAGTGCTGCTACGAAACTAGGAACAATGAGGAGTTGTGTGCCCAAAACCGGAGCACAATTAGCAATGTATATATTGCTATCTAGACCACTACCCAGCCCTAGAATTGTGCCTGATCTGTTGCCAGTGGTTTGGCTGTTAATCTGCAGTAGATTGGCCTTTATTACGGGGAGTGGAACAGTTGTTGTGGGGACGCTAATTACCTTTATAATGACCCTTGTTGCGGCTGAAGTTGGGGTTGTGATGAGACATAACATGGTGTGCAAAAAATTATTTTGTTGGTAGCAGGGGCAGCTGCTATAGCAGAGAAGAAGAAGACAACAAAGAGGGAGCGGGAGCCATGGAATGGAAAAAGTTCTTGTGCAGAAATTCATGGGTAAGAAGGTGGTTATGAAGATCAATATAGGATAATGGTTCTGTCTTGGTTATAAGACTCATTACCAAGTCTTTAAACTCGCCACGAAGGCCATGAAACACATAAAGATTAAAATCTTCAAGAGACATGAGGCGACTAGTAGTAGCCAATTCATCAAATAACGATTTGGCTTGCTGCATGTATAGACTAACCAATGAGTCACCTTGCTGAAGGTCTTGAAATGAGCCATGAAGTTGCATGATGCGAGAATTAGACGGAGAGGCAAATGCTTTCTCATGAGTGCGCCAAACACAATGCAAAGTAAAATAATCTACCACGAGATGCAACACATCCATGAAGAGAGAGGAGAGTAAAGCACTCAAATAAGTCGATCCTGTTGCTTCCAACGAAGAAAAGAGAGGCTGATGGTAGAGGAAGAACCAGCAAAGCTGTAAAAAATATAAGATAAAGGACACGACACTAACCCATTAATGAAGTGAAAAACACCTTGACCAAAAAGATATGGCTTCATCTGCATTCTCCAATAGAGATAATTTGTGTTCGTAAGTTTTAGCAAAACAACTTAGTGAGTGTTCACTAAAGAAACAATAGTTGTAGTGTGGGTTCCCATGAGGGGTAAAGAAACAACAAGGACTTGAAAGGAAGAATTAGAGACAAGCTCTATAAGTGGAGGCTGTTATGGGGGAGAAAAGGCACCAGCGATAGCAGCCCAGGGATGGTTGGCCAGCTGTGCTACACCACTAGTGGAGAAGGAGATGTTAGCGGTAGCGGCAGTAGTAGAATCCATGTAGAAAAAGTAAAGAGATGGTCGACTGCAAAGAAAGGAAGGGAGAAAAGAGTTCTGACGGCAACAGGCTTTGATACTAAGTTGAGAATAATTGGGAGGCTTAACCTAATAATTAGCCAACCCTTTCTATATATATGTGTAGGGCAATATACAATAGCAATAATGAAGGTTACCATACAAGAGTATGTAGATAATATTTCCTATACAGTATTTCCTATATAAGTACATTCTATAATAAGTAGAGACCAAGTGAGCCGTAGTGAGTCTAAAGACTCCTCCCGAACCCTTTCTTGTGAGCTACTACTGTAAATTCCAGCTTGGCAAGTACCCAACCAACCTGAGACATGAATAGAGTCAAGATAAATAAAGAAAAAACCCGAGTAATCTAATTAAGAATCTAAATTGACAAGTGATCTAGGTGAATTTGATGACTTTTTAAATTTATTTTTTTATAAAATGATATTGTTTTGACCTATTTATTTAAAAAAATTAAGGGTTAATCCTGGTTGACCATCTCGATTCTTGACCGAGCTTTATCATAGATTGACCTCTTAGTTAGGTTATGTAACTCTGCTTTTTACACCGAAACAAATGAAAAAAATAACATTGTTGATAATAAAAAGGACCATACTTTCAACAATTGTGAAATGTAAGAGTGAATGTGATGAATTGTATGACAACTCATTTTTATTTGAATTTTTATTGAGGAATTAAAATGGCAACAAAATAGAGTTTTTTTTACACAATAATTGTTTTTAGTAAAATAACATAGTTAAAAAAATAATTGGAAAACTAGCATATATTAACAAGTCGTCAATAACATTTACAACTCGCTTTTCACACACACGAGTTGTAAATGACATCTACAACCTGTTTCGAATTAGAGTATAGAGTTGATCTAATTTCCAAGTAACTTTTAAAGAATTACACAAGCATCACAAGTAGATGATCTATCTAGGTTAGGAGATAATGCTAATAGATAAATGTCGATGATGGAAATTGTTAATATAAAACCTTAGTTAGGTATGACATCTGCTCTATATTGCTATGGAGAATCAAAACCAAGTGATGATGAAGATGAGCGTCACATTGATAAAGTTGTGATTGATGAGAAAAATAGAGATGATGAGTTAGTTGAGCCTATTAATCAATACATGACACTTTTTGTTTCTATATTTGAGGTTGTTAGTGTGGATGACCAATATAGATGTAATTATTGGACTGATAGTCATAAATATTCAGGCTTATTAATTGACGAATAGGACATTAAAAAAAGATTTAGAGATAAATTTAAACGTGTTAATATAGTAAAACAATGATATATAAAGAATTTTTTATAATACAAAGTTCATTGTTCAACAAAGTTCTATGTTTAATTTCAATGTGGTCAGAAACCAGTTTGTAGATGGTATTTGCATACGAGGTATCACCAAATATATTATTCATGGAAATTTCTAAATTAAAAGGGCTATACACATGTTAGAATCCTCTTGTTTTGAAACACTATCATTACATCGACTCAAAGTTAATTACTGAGATAATATTAATAATTATTAAAAGAAAATTAAGTATAGGTATTACAGCAATTCAGGATCCTATAAAGAAGAATTATGAATATAAAATCTTTTATTATAAAGTGTGGATTATCAAACAAAAAATATTAGAGAGACTATTTGATATATATGAAAAGTCACTTTAAAAACTACCTAGAACTTGATGATAGTCTTTAAACTATGTTAAATTTCTAATTAATTTTTTTATCTTTGCTATTCTATTAATTATTTTTTTTAAATATGCTAACTTATCAAAATACTCAACAAAATGCTGTGTTTGTGGGTTTTGAAGATTGTGCGTGCTTGTGTGTGTATATATTTTTTTTTTCTTTGTTTTTTTTTTCTGGTAATAATGTTTCATAATATTTCTTTTCTTTCTTGTTTCTCTCTTTTTATCTTAACACACTAACTCCGAAGCATAGTTTTAAAACCCGGCCCGGCCCGGCAGGTTGACCCGGGAGATCCGGCCGACCCGGGGCTGGAACCGGGCCGGGTTGATGAAAAAATAAGGTAAGCCATGACCCGACGTGACCCGGCCAACCCGGCGGGTTGACCCGGAAACTCGGAAGACCCGACAAAACCCGGTCAAAAACCCGGTGGTAACCCGTTGACACGGCCCGACAAAAACCGGTCAAAAACCCGGTGGTAACCCGTTGACTTTTATTTAATTTTTATTAAAACGACGTCGTTTTGAATTTTTTTTTAAAATAGGAATTAACCCGGCCGACCCGTTTGACCCGGTCAAAACCCGGAACCCGGGCCTTGGACCGGATCCGCCACCAGACCGGGTTTAAAAACTATGATCCGAAGTTTACAAGGCCATCTCTACCTGGGTTTTGAAGATTGTGCGTGCTTGTGTGTGTATATATTTTTTTTTTCTTTGTTTTTTTTTTCTGGTAATAATGTTTCATAATATTTCTTTTCTTTCTTGTTTCTCTCTTTTTATCTTAACACACTAACTCCGAAGCATAGTTTTAAAACCCGGCCCGGCCCGGCAGGTTGACCCGGGAGATCCGGCCGACCCGGGGCTGGAACCGGGCCGGGTTGATGAAAAAATAAGGTAAGCCATGACCCGACGTGACCCGGCCAACCCGGCGGGTTGACCCGGAAACTCGGAAGACCCGACAAAACCCGGTCAAAAACCCGGTGGTAACCCGTTGACTTTTATTTAATTTTTATTAAAACGACGTCGTTTTGAATTTTTTTTTAAAATAGGAATTAACCCGGCCGACCCGTTTGACCCGGTCAAAACCCGGAACCCGGGCCTTGGACCGGATCCGCCACCAGACCGGGTTTAATTTTTTATATAATTTTTACACTTCTATTAAATACTCTTAAAATTTTATTTTTTAACGGCTTTTTTCGGTATCTTTAACATTCTTTTCATTAAAAATTAATCTTTAATTTTTAACCTGAACTAAATACAACTTAAAATTATGTTTCTTTGCATTTATTCATCTAATGAAAAATGAATAAATCTTAAGCAATAATGAAAGTTAACATGTTTGATAACAATGATCTATTCAATAATCATATATGAAATTAAAAAAAAAAACAGTAAATTGTATTTTAATTTTTATATAAATAGATTATAAAAGATTAATATTTATAATGGATGATGTTAGAGAAAAATAGAGAAAGAAACGGATTATACTTATTGCAAAATAAATAAACTTATCCCTTGAATGTCTCTAATAAATCAATCCCAAGATCTGTCTCAAT
This sequence comes from Populus euphratica, assembly GCF_000495115.2. Lineage (NCBI taxonomy): Eukaryota > Viridiplantae > Streptophyta > Magnoliopsida > Malpighiales > Salicaceae > Populus > Populus euphratica. The sequence continues at coordinate 809,907 of NW_011499882.1, read as the reverse complement.
GATTTTTGTTGATTCTTGTGTGGAAAGTCAAGACTTCGATACTTGTAATTGCACTTGTTTGGTATGAAAAAGCTCTCCAAATATGTACCTATACAATGTTTATGCCAATTAATTTGCGAGTATTCTTATCAATTTCAGTGATGTTAGTTTTCGAGATTAAACAAAATTGCAAGTGGAACACAACTCTCTTATCCGACTAGTTGCTCACTTATTATATATATATATATATATATAATTTGACAAATTTCAACTATTGTTTGAGTTGAAGATCTAGAGAAAACTTGTAGTAAAATAACAAAGAATAAAACCATATCTTTGTTTTGTCACAAAAAAATCTGAGAAAAAAAAATCAATTAATTGATAATCTGATTTTTACTAGATTAAACCTAGATCAACCAGATTATTGGATTAATCTAGATTTTTAAATTAATTAAATATTTTTTTTAACATGAACTAGTTTAGGTCTAGAATTAGCTAGGTTTCAAGTTAATTATTTATGCCGGTTCGTGCAAGTAGTAAACATGTGTCTTTAAATTTGTAATCTATTAAGAGTCTTAATCATTGTTTTTAATTTTTCTTGTATGAATTTCAAATTCAATAGCTATTGAGAGAGTAAATTATTATCAAAGACCATTATTAACAAGTTTATAATATCAATAAACTATAACACATTAAAATAATTCTCAACTTGATAGCAATTAACAAGTTTGGCCCATCATGTGGATTGGAAGGCTAGTTCTTGGATTGACTAATTCAGGATGGGTCAACTAGGTCAATTCTAATGCTTCCTTAACAATTTTAATGATCATAAATTAATTAATTGTGCTTTGAGAGTAGAATAGCATGAATTTGGGATCAAACATTATTCCTACCACTTGTTTTAGTACCTACAACTCATTACCACCTTCGAAAGTTCTGCAAGGCTAGTTGCATATATTATCCTTGTACTTCGGCAAAAAAAATAAATAAAAATGCAGCTCATCATGTTGCGACATAGTCATGTGTTACGCAGTATTCTGATCCAGAAAGTCAGGAATCATTTTGCACATTTTAGCGTGTAAACCAATACAATTAGGTTCAACAAAGTACAAAACATTCTTCACTAAAAGTTAAGTAATTTTAGAGAAAAACTTGAGTGGTTTAGATTCCAAAAGAAAAAACAATGCACAAATGATATGATGAAAATGTTTATATATACGATTTTATATATTGTTTTAAAAGTGCTTTCGAATTGCTGGGGACAGAAATTGATACACATTTGCCCATCATGTGGATTGGAAGGCTAGTTCTTGGACAGATTGGCCATGTCCTTGATCAGGGGCCCTCTCTCTCTATATATATATAGGAACTGTGAACTGTTCAATAAAAAAGCTACCTCACCGAGGTTAGGGCTTATCAGTATGTAGCTTACAGACCCTCGATGCAAAGGGCTATGTAGGACCACAAAATTATGCCTTCAAATTATTTATGTTCTTGCTTTGATGTTTAACGACTCACCAGCTTGTTATGATCATACATGTCCTAGCTAGGGAAATCGATTACAGTATGTCCTTTTATTTTGAATTAGTAGTGAGAAAGAGTTAATGAAACAGGAGATTTCTCTTCTTACAAAAAATTCCAACTAATTATTTTTTTTGGTTTTAGATTAGTGCCTACAAGACATTTTTCCCAATACGTTTCTTATAATTATTTCAAGATTTGTTGAGCTGCGATTATGAATTTGTTTTTAATTTCACCGAACAGGAAACGAAAAAAAAAAGTTATGATAAATCATTAGGTGGTGTTCTTGGAGATGCTCAAATTCATTTGAATTATTAATGTTTTCCCTCCAAGAACCCTAGTTGAGAAAAAAAAAAGTTTAAATTTGATTAACATACCATTATTTTGAATTTTAGATGTTTAATTTATAATCATCACATCATTCAAAAATCCCATAATTAAAAAAAAAACTCGTAATTAAATTGGCCCATACCAATGATAATTGACAGAAAGATGGACAGAAAACAAGAGTTAAACCCTATATTTAATTAATCCAAGGACTAATGAACCTCATGACCAACCAAAAAAAAATTCACAAGCATATAGAGATTTATTTTCACTAGCAGCTGTAGCATGATGTATCAATAATAGAAAAATATTACTCATTGTTGCTGATGAATTCTTGAAAACTTCATAGAGGCCCTCTTCGAAGCTTAAGTTGGTAAATTTTCACTGGTGTGAAATTAATACTGAACAACATAACCAAATGGTGAACACTGAGATTTGCTACCACAAATGAATGCATAAGTCATGATATCTAAACAGTAACACATGCTAGTTTAGTGCTTCACCAAGAAAAAAAGAAAGAATTATAGCAGTACTGTGAGGAACAGAAGCTGAAGCTGAATTAATTCGGACTATATATATATATATATATATATATATATATATTCAAATATGCATTTACTTCATTTATGTGACCGAAAGTGATTAATATTGGTAGGTAAGTGATCTCTGTTAGATTGGTGGTGGATTCCTGACCTCTTGCAGACATACGTGTTTAAAGGGAGGAATTAAACTACCAACATAAATTTTGAATGGAAACTGAAAGCAAAGCATGGTGACCCTGTGAGTTCTTGACCCACCATTTATTGTCTACATAATTCCAGTACAGCTCTGCACATTTTTCTGCCTCGTTCATTGTTGTTAGGCTTCATCTAGTAACTGACAAAAAATACCCGAGTCTTTAAGTTAAGTACCAGGTCAATTTGTGAACTGTGAGTCACCAGCTCACCAGTTTTTATTAAAATTACAGTGTTTTGTTCTTTTTCTTCAGTGTTGCCCCGTCAAGTTTAAGCGCTCTATTACTAAAAACTCAATTTGATTAATATGTTCTTTGATTTAATTTAAGTTAAATTTTCAGATGCTAAAAAAATAAAAATAAAAGTTATTAAGTTAAAAAAACCTAATAGAAAATCCATAAATAAAATTTTGGAGCTGAAATATCTTTAAATAAAATAAAAATAATATACAACACACAAACTATCAAATATAAAAACAAATGGAGCATATGATATATAAAATTGAGTTGTAATGTTTTAAAAATCTAGGTCCTCTACCCGACTAGCTTGTAATATAGTTTCTTATGTTGTTTGACCTTTTATATTATTTATAATATCTGTATTATTTAATTTTGATGGGTTTACTGGGATTAGATAATATAAATATTAGATGTGTATCAATTTTTTCAAACATTCCTTGAGGGGGATAGCAAAGGGACAATTTCCTTTTCAGCTTGTAATTATTCACGGGTCCAGTTTTTTGAATGGAAAATTAAGAAGAGAAGGGCTTTGTTGCCTCATCAAAACTAGGAATGTAAAACCGGCCTTCATTTTGGGAGGTTAGTACAGGCGTTAGTGTTGAAACATAAAGAAAAATTTAGGACTTTTGGCTTATAATCATTTAATCAATTTACACAGAGCAGAATAACTGAGTAACTTTTTCATTAGGGCAGGACAGCTTTGGTGTAAACAGTTCTAGGTTTAAATGCCAAATCAGAAATTGCTTGCTTTATTGTACATGAAATTGAAATTCCACGCACCTTGCACTGTTTCTTGACCCACAAAGATCATAGAATTATGCAAAATGTCCATGCTGCTTATATCATTTGATTTGAAGTTCACCAGCAGCATTGGATTAACCTCATGATTATGCTTAACAATTTATAGGAAATGGCATTTCGAAAGTTTGAATTTGAAACAGTATGAGTTCTTGTTGAATTTGAAACAGTATGAAGAACAAAAACAGCGTGGCAGATTTACAGATTACGACACCATATATATAAAGACGAATGGATCAATCAAGTCTGGTGTTGTACAAACATATGCAAGTAATGTCAATAACATCCATGGCAGAAGTAGATACGGACTTTGATGATATCATGCACAGTGAACACTTCCCCAAGATCAGTTAGGTCACAGTTCCAGACAAAGCCTAAGTTAAAACACATTGATGATACTGCCCGTTTGTTTGTGCGGTGGTGCACCGTACCCCGCATGAACAAACAAAGCACAAGTTAAAGAAAGAAGACCTTGCTTTATTTTCTGTGGAAACATGGCATTATTTTTGCAACAGTAACATTTACGAGATTCAGAGTAATAGATGTTTATCCCAACTCAATTTTCAGTGATTACAAGAAACTTGAAACTTTAGACGATTTTCACTCTCTTATATTTCGTAGTGGATTCATTGTTTAATTTTTTTTTATTTTTTTATTTTAATTCTCAATTTTTTTGGGGTGATTTCATTTTTTTTATGACTAAATTGAATGACAATTACTTCAAATTTATTTTATTGAAGAACTACAAAATTAAAAAAAAAAGATGATCAAAGTTAAAAAAACATGGAATTAAATAGATGGTAATTTTAAAATGGGATAAAAAAATCCACTATGTCTTCCTATATTTCTTAAAAATTTAATTTTGATTTCAAATTTTATTCTTTTTAATTTTTTGCTCTAGTTTAAGGGAAGAGAAAGAAAGTTTTAATATTTGATATTGATTTCAGTCACTAAAAAGATTTACTTTAATCTGAGTTATATTCAATGAAAAAATTTTATTCTAGATGTTTTTTGCTCTTGACTTTGCTTGAGATGGTAGATTTGAGATCAAAATTATTTTTAATTTTGGTTTTATTTTGGATTCTTAAACAAATCTTATGGATGTTTGAGACCATATATGAGTTTATTAAAGTGTTTATAGTGTTTTATAGATATTTTGTCTAAAAATAAATTTTCAAGTCCAAAAACCATCAACCTAGATTTCACAACCACCACTGTAACTAGAATCTAGAGAAAAACAATTAACATGTTATGTCATCCGCCCCATCACAAAGAAAAAAAAAAAAAAGGTCCAAGTGCATGGCCTTGGCTTGCTAAGCCCAATAACGCATAATTTTATTTTTTTTCTAGTTTTTTTTTATATTGATACTTTTTTCTAACATGTATTTTTTAAAAATAATTTTTTGATTTCTATTTAATTTAATATCTCTTTTCTCTCATTGTTTTTAGATTGTTTATTTAGCTCTTTTTAAATAGTAGTTTTTTATTTTGTTTGTATTTAGTTTTTGAGATATTATTTTAATTCATCTACATTTTTTTATGTTTTATTTAAATAAATTTTATTTTTAAAAATAAAATATATTTATTCTTGGATAATATTTTTAGTATGTACAACCTTACATAATATTTTTTGCTTTGATTTTTTCTCCATCGGTCTCCTGTGTGTATATATTTCTATTATTATTTGACTAAATGAAAAATCAATTTTAATAAAAAACTCATTAAATAAATAAATAACTTGTATTGCTAGATTAAATATTTTTATCTATATTTATCTCTTGATTGTTTTTGGTTTTATCTTTAGTTAATGACTTATTTATTTATTTACGCAAATGATTCTTAATTTATTTAATTAAATCCTTATACAAGCTTTTCAATTTATATTTATGATTTTTTTATGTCTAAAAAACATGTGGAAAAAGCCAACATATTAAAAAAAAATTGTTAAAAAAAATTATGTAGGTAGTTAAATACTAAAACTAGTATATATAGTATTGAAAATTTACTTATTTCTCCATAATTTTTTATTTATTTCTCGCGATTGAAATTAATGATTTCTAAATGTGGATTTTGGACAAAGTTATTAAACTTAGCTCGTAACGTGGATAATAAGTTGGGCAAACTAACTCGTTTTAATCTAAATCAATTCAAAATGATATTATTTCAAGATTTTTTTAATATGAAAATAATATTATTTAAAAAGAATAATTCGAATTAAACTATGTTGATTGAATTGTTAGTTGGCAGGATTAGTTACCATCCAGTTTAATTTAAAACCCAGGTAAAACTAGTTCGAATTGGATTGTCCGAGGGCAATTTTGACAAGATTTCAATTGTTCAATCAAAGCCCACAGGGGGCAGAAGTAGCACATGTGAAGGGGAAGGGGAGTCTAGAGATTTAAACGTACAGCTATAGTCAGAATAAAAGTGAAGAACAACAGATGTTTAATTTACATGGGAAAACAATATCGAAGGACTCTATTTGCAACACAAGTGAAGCAGCAGTGGGAAGTAGGATCAAATACCACTTCTATATCAACAGACAATATACACGTGAAAGAATACATACACAGGGCAGAAAATATTAAGCAATATGTAAAGGGACAAGGAGAGTCTAGAGCTTCAGGTCGCAGCTTTGGCTAGTTAAAGAGTAAAGAATAAGAAATGTTCTTGAGCGATACTTCCTTGAATGAGGAATTGATGGCAAGGGTAAGTGGCAATGTGAAGTTCAAAAGGTCAGAGGGCATTTTCTATATCAACAAGCTATAGTCAATTGAATAAACACGGTAGGAAAAATCAGCCAGCGTATATGGAACAAAGAGCATGCTTGGTGGAGCAAAAGTAGAGGTGCTCACAGTTTCAGTATAGGAGAATATGAAATGTTGCTTCTAACTTCTACCATCGACATCAAATCCTGCCACCGTCCAGCCAGGTTGGGAATATCCTCTACCCTTGGGAACAGTCCCGATTCGCCTCCCCCTTCCTTCTACCTTGACATTAGGCTGTTGATTTTGCTCATTCATGACTTGGACATTTCCCCCATTTGCGTGTTGAGGAGCATTCTTAGCGACTCCGGCACCAGTTTCTGTTGGAAATGGAATCGAAGCATCTTGAACTGGGTTGTTCGGTGCAGTTCCCATTGGTTTTCCATCCCATGGATAACCACAAGTGCAAACTTTCAACAATTTCTCTACAAAGTAGGTTACGCACACACCTAGGCCAATACCTTCTTACACATGCACAAGGCAATCCCAACGAAAGAGCAGTATTAACGAATAGTTAGCCCATGACATTTAATAATCAATGTGAAAGTATACCATGAGAGTGCTGTCCAAGCAATTAACTACATGTATTGATAGATAATTAGATATGACCGATAGTTTTAGAAATAGAGTTTACATGAGGAGGAGACATGGATGCTCTACTTGGGTTTAGGGCTCAATCCAGTCGTCTTTTTAATTTCTTAATTCTAGAAAACTGAGAGTTACTGCTTTCTTGAACCTGTTAGAGATAATAAAATAAATAGAGAAAACCTAACAAACAATAAGAAGTAGTGAAGTTCGTAACTTCATTCAGAGATGATCTTACCAGATGATTTAATTCTTCACACTTTGCTTAATTTCTTCCTCGTCCTTCACAACTTTTGTTGCTGCTTCCAAGACGCCGAGACTCCAGTTGGGTCACATTGCAGCGTCTACTTAATCTCCCCCAGACCCGTGAGAATTTACTGTGACAGTATACCTGCCAAGTAACCCAAGTATCATGGTAGACCATGGAAGTATGGTTATAGTTCCATTCCATCATTCCATTAGTGAAATCCATAGCTTACAAATTTTTTCAAGCCAGTAAACGAAGAAGATTTTCAAGGACTATAAAAACCCTAAAAATAGACAGGACTTTCCGTTACAATGTCTAGGTTAGGAAAGTCTTTCTAAAACCAATTGATTATCGGATTTTACCAACTTAACAACCATTATCCGGGGATTCCTGGATCCGTTTTCATATCACGTTCTAATCTCCAATCAAATAGAATGAAAACAGAAGATTGATTAGATATAGTAGCTGCAGACAAATCTCGTGACTGTGATCAAACGACATTACCTACATCTCATCTCTTGATGAGTTCTTATTTCAGAAAAAATGTTATGATGATTCTCTTTGGTGCTGCTGACCGGTGGAGGTTGGATTATCTGAACTATGAATAAGGAGTCGAGGAAGTAAAGACTCTATAGATCCGCCTCTTATTTAACGATCTTCTCAAACTAGCTAGTTTGTTTGGTATCTGTAGATACCTCCTTTCCAGCTCATACATAAAGGTTATCCTTGAGTTAATTTGCTGCTAAATGAAGACGGGAATGCATGGCTGAGGGGGCCAAAAAGATCAATTCGGTTCATCTTGGACGGCTGGTAAGGCTGACAGAGACCATATCATAGTCAGAAAATTAGGAACTATAATCACGAGGTTGAGAGAATTCAAGGGATTCGGCTCTTAGCTCCATAGTTTAGCGATCCATATAGGAAACAACATCTGAAGCTAGATAGATGTTCATTCTAGAAGAACTACGGAGTTCAGGGTTCGCTTACCCTAAACTAGCTGGTCTAGAAACTATGAAGTGGTATTTGTATAGGGATAAGGATTAAATGAATAGAGAATAGAGAATCGAGTGAAGAAACTAACTTTTTTGGCTTACCCTTCATAGAATGACTATTTATATGGCTTACGCTTATAAAATGAAGCCCGCCGAAAAAGAAATGGGAGAGTGAAGGAAAGGGAAGCTTGGATTTCGAAAATGGAGCTGGTTGTTTTCCATGAGAAGACGTTGTGTTAAACTTACCTATGGAAATGACTGGAAGGGGGGAAAAGGTGTTGTTGATGAGCTAGACTTGATCAGGCTTACTGGGGGACTCAGCCTCGTATCCACGTGATGTTCCTTGGATACCAAGGCTAAAGCCGAACGATTGGAGTGCTTTTTTGGGCTAAACCTATTTCAGAGAGTTCTTTGGGCTTGAACATGATGTTTGCTTGATAATGGACAGAATAAGCTTTATTTGCTGCTTTGCTGAGACTAGGCTGGGCCTAGTGAAATGACCTCACTCATCAAATCATCTTAGAAAGCTCTCCCTCGTCAATAAGCTCCAAATTTAAAATATCTAAAACCAGTTGGTTGAACTCGATTGGTTCTTTTATAATATTCCTTATAAAAGAGAATTACACAAATCATATATAATGATATAATTGAAATTAAGGTTATGGATTCCTTTTATAAATATGTCTGTCTTATCAATTGATCCAAAAACTCTTAGATCTCTCTTTTTTAGAAGAGAAGGAATTTAATGGAGTTATTTCTTTCCATTTTTTTTCCTAGTTTGGTGTAAAACCCTCACTGTCAATACTAGTTGTTTTTGAATGACACCATATACCTATGACCATTTCCTTCCCCTAAAAAATGCTAGTTCCTTCATCAAAGGCCAGTAAGCAGCACAATTATATCCAAAACTATTGTGATAAAATGCTACTCATTTCAAAACAACTCTAACTAGGTAAAGGAATTGGCTTCTTAATAGCCTTATTGCTCCTTGTTAAGATGCTAATTATGTTATTTAATGAGCCCTCATGATGGAAATGATATTTTTTAAAGGAAGAAAGCGGCTCCTTTTTGCAATTGAGTGGGTAGCATCAATTTCCCTGGTGTAGCTATGATGTCATTCAAAAATAACATAAAAAAAAAAAGAAAGTATTGCATGGATTATTGTTATCACCAGAAACAAATTAAGTTGTAAGCATTAAGATAAATAACTAATATTATATGTTGTTGCAGAAACGAAATCAAGATGATTGGCTGGAAGATAAAAAAACAAAAACAAAAAAAGCATGATGCTTGGTTGGAAAAAAAAATGATTGACTAGCTATACATGGGCCAAAGCTCTTGGGTAAAGATCGTTAAATATCATTTTAATTCAACAAGATTATAAAAGGGTGGTACCTTAAAAAAAAAAAACTACCACACTTCACACCCAAACACTCTTTAAAATATGAACATAAACTTTTTAATAATTATTATTTTATAGGTTATTTATATAAATTCATATCATTTTCATGATTTCATATGAGGAATTACCTTAACCAAAATCATTGATTAAAGCCTTATAAATTGAAGTACATGAAAGAATATAAGAAGTTATATTCATTTTTTACCCTACAACTCTTATCAATAATGAACAAGAAAGTATTGATAAGAAGGGTTTAACACCAAGCATAAAAATAATTGGAAAGAAAGAGCTTCAATAAATTCTTCAACTCTTTTAAAGAGTAGAGATCTAAGAGTTTTTGGGCTTCTTATTAAAAAATAAACATATATATAAAATAAGTTCATAGCCTTAACTTCAATTATATCATTATATATGATTTACGTTTTTGCTCTTTATATAGGATATTAAATAAACTACTTTAGTCTAATCTTAATCGGTTCTAGATATTTTAGGATGGAGCATGTTAAAAAAGAAGCTACTCAATATAATGTACTGGGTAGGGCCAATTAAACAAGGCTTATTCTATTCAATATCGAACAAATATCATGTCCAATATCAAGATTTGTTTGCAACTACTATAACTAATCAATCTTTACCTTTCACTTTGTTTGATTAAAAATTGAAATACGATCTAAAAATGGATCTAGAAATCTTTTGATAATAATAGTTTAGTTAATAAAATCCAATAATTGATTGATTTTAGAAAAGTCTTCTCAACCTAGACATTATAATCAAAAGTCCTATATATTTATAAGCTTTTTACAATCCTAAAAAATCTTCTTCTTTTATTGGTTTAAAAAAGACATTTAGGTTATGGATCTCATTAATGGAATAGCTTCCACCATCTATCAATCTCCTACTTTCATTCTGTTTGATTCAAGACTATAAGATAATGTGATAACATATCTAAAAATTCTATAGTAGTGGTAGGCTGGTAGCTGGGTTGGTGAAATTCAATAATTGATTAGTTTTAGAAAAAATTTTCTAAACTAGACATTGTAACTGAAAATCCTACCTATTTATTGAGTTTTTGTAGTCATTAAAAACCTTCTTTTACTATCTTGGGAAAGAACCATATGCTATGAATCTCACTTATAGAATAGAACTATAAACATCATCTTATTATCTAATATGATAATTAGAGTTAGTATAATCCAAGACAACTATACTGTAATAATAAATTTTCACAGGTCTGGGACATGAGTTGATAAGAATAAGTTTTTTTAATGGAATAAACTACATACAAACTATCAATGAGCTTTCTAATTTATGGTTTTCTTTGTTTTTTTTTTAATGGTGATCTACTATGATAGACACATATTATATGTAGATATTTTTATTGTATATTTACATGTATCAATAATAGTCAATAATATGCACATCATATAAACATCATCTTATTATCTAATATGATAATTAAAGTTAGTATAATCCAAGACAACTATACTGTAATAATAAATTTTCACAGGTCTGGGACATGAGTTGATAAGAATAAGTTTTTTTAATGGAATAAACTACATACAAACTATCAATGAGCTTTCTAATTTATGGTTTTCTTTGTTTTTTTTTTAATAGTGATCTACTATGATAGACACATATTATATGTAGATATTTTTATTGTATATTTACATGTATCAATAATAGTCAATAATATGCACATCATATAAACATCATCTTATTATCTAATATGATAATTAAAGTTAGTATAATCCAAGACAACTATACTGTAATAATAAATTTTCGCAGGTCTGGGACATGAGTTGATAAGAATAAGTTTTTTTAATGGAATAAACTACATACAAACTATCAATGAGCTTTCTAATTTATGGTTTTCTTTGTTTTTTTTTTAATGGTGATCTACTATGATAGACACATATTATATGTAGATATTTTTATTGTATATTTACATGTATCAATAATAGTCAATAATATGCACATCATATCAACATATCAAATGAAAAAAAAAAATACAATTTGCCAACAATATTAACATGTTAAAAACCACACATCTCATGAACTTTAACTGTGTACAATAAGAAAGTCACGAGACAAATACTATATTTCCATATCAAGGAATTGATTACATTTAATAATTCCAAAATCAACATATACTTTCTCTTAAAAAGCATTTCTTTATCTAGCAAAATAAAGGTTGCCTTTTCTTGTGAAATCTTTTTTTTTTAGTTTTTCAAAAAAAAAAATTAAGAAACATTAAACTAAAAAAACGTGTTTACTAACTGAGAATGAATTTTTTTCTGAAATTTGAAAAACACCAAAATCATTATTTCCCAAGGTCTCTAAAATAAAATTAAGGGCCTTATTTATATATAATAACATGTTTCTTTGATTTTTAATGGAAAAATCTCTTTAGAATATATAAATGTGAAAACTAGAGATGGAGATTAAAAAAAACATTTTTCTGAAAGTAATTATAACTAGAAATGCCTTCGATTTCCCTACTTTTTTTTTCCCTTCTTTTAAAAAGCTCAATCGATGTTTGAAGGGATTGAAGAGATAAAAGTATTTTCATTTTCTTGTCTTTTGCTTATAGGAAGGCACCTCATCAATTAACATTCATTTTTCATCTAGAAAAAACAAAGAGAGAAATAAAAAAAATAAAAAATAAAAAGATTCGGTGAAAGCATGGCCTTTTTAAGGGGCTCGGCCATAACATTGTTTAACCTCGAGTTCTTAGCTCAAATATTTATCTCTATTACATTAGTCATGTTTAAAATGATACAGATATGCAAGATTATTTCTAATGAAAAAAAATATATGCAAAACACAATGTAATTTGACTAACAAAGAAATTGGTTTCACTACTACATCACATCACATTCTTTTAAATACCTTAAAAATCCATTTCCACCATCCCATAATCATGCTATCCATATTACTCTAATCATTCAACTAATACTTTCATTACTAACAGGAATAACCAAGTTTTGACAATGAAAAGGGACAAACCTTCTAAGCTTCTTCCTCATTCAACCTCACAACACAAATTCTCTTTATTGACATCTTTATCTTCTTCCTCATATCTTCAAGTGCTTAAACTTATCCACACCCCCCATCATACATAAAAAATCATAAGTAGTATCACCAAAACACCAAATCCAAGACTGAAAAACTACAACATCGTTGCATATCAACCTGCTTTAATGTAAGATTCACTAGCTTTATCTCTATATCATGTATCTTTGAATAATTTTCTTCAATATATCTAACATAAAAAAAAATTCATAAAAAAATTATATTTATTGTTTATTTTTTAATTCTTAAAAATGAAATTTATTTATTCTCTCTGCATCACAAATCTATGAATAATTGTCTTCGACATATCTAACACAAATTAAATAAAAAAAATCATCAATAAGATTTCAGAAATTCTTTTATTATTTTCTTTTAGATTCTTAAACACTAAGATTCACTCATTCTCTTTGCATAACGAATTTTCAAATAATTTTCTTCAATATATCTTACAATAAAAAATTAAAAAATATCAAATAAATTTATAAATAAGATATTAATGACTGAGATTCACTAATTCCAGTAATTATTCTTGTGGTTTTTTTTCTCAGAAATAAATTAAATCACTAGATAAACTGATTATCGAAACTATATTTGATTATCAACACATAATTACATATCCAAATAAACGAGAAGCGTAAAACTTACTTCCTTAATTGAAGTTGTTCTTCTTCAATTATCTAAAAAATAACAATGATTCACATTAAAATAAATAAATTAAGTAATAATTACAATAATAATAAAGAGAGAGAGCAGAGTGAGACCGTCTCGATGTAGGTAATGACAGGAGCTTTTCAAAAAAGACTATCAGGTCTGACCTCTAGTTTAAACATCATCGAAGGATTTGGAGATGACAACAATGATGCATTTATATTTCTATTTTGAAACAAATGTGATATTTTCATCAAAAAATTTGAATGATCATCTTTTTTATTAACAAAAAAATTAAATAATTATCAATAAAACAAATTCTTAATTGCAATTTATGGATTAGCTTATGTCTTAGCTCTCAATGATTTTAGGATCATATTTTCATATCAATTTAATGCATTTCTTCATATTTACTTTTAATTATATGAGTGAAATGTTAATTAATTATTATTTTACTACAAATAATGATAATTAACAGGTGCGACAATTAAAATAAATAATCATCTATGATATTATGTAAATTTTAAATATATACATAAAAGTTATAGAGCTAAGAGTCATGATAATTGTGGCACCAAAATTAACAATGAATGTGATTCTATTTAAATGGAGGGGGTAGTTCATACCTTCTTCATGGTAGAAATTAAGAAGAATTTGGTCATACTTGTGGTATTAATTTTTTTTAGTTTATTTAAATATCAATAAAACAATACTATTTTAATTATTATTTTTAAAATTTAGATTGGTTCAATAGGTTAATGTAAAACTTAAGCTGACCCTAATTAAAAAAAAAAAAACTCAGCTACCTGGTAAAAAATTCAAGTTAATTTAGGGATTTAGTTAACTCGGATTTGACCTAGTCAAAACTAAATCATCAACCCGTTAATGTTTTTCTATCAAAATAACTTTGCTTAGATTTTTTTTTAAATTTAAAGAAATTAGATTGACCCTTTATCATTACCCATTAATTTTTTTCTATCAAAATAATTTTGTTTTGATTTTTTTAAAAGAAATTAGATTGACCCTTTATCATTACCCATTAATTTTTTTCTATCAAAATTGTTTTGATTTTTTTTAAAGAAATTAGATTGACCCTTTATCACTACCACTTGACTAGAACATTATTCTATAGCTAACTCCAAGATCAAGTTTTCAAATTTTAATAAAAAATAATTAACCTGATTATCCAGATTTCTTTTCAAGTCAATACTAAGTTAGATCCAGGCTACCATAGCTACCATTTTTTGGTATATTCTGGTTTTTTAAAAAAATATGAAAAAATGAATATTCTACTTCTTGATCCTTCTATTATAATTTCTTGATCATGCACTAACAATGCATATTCCTTCATTCTATATTTGTACAAACACAATCGATGTTAGTGGCAACACACTTGAAACCTTTCAGAATGTGGAGACCATGCATGTTCGAGATAAAACAGTGATAGCAAGCCTGACAAGAAAAGAAAGTTTTCGCCCTTGTGACCTTGAGGCTATATAGCTGTGTGCAAAACAACTCGAGCACGGCTAGCAAGTCAAGAAACGTCAACACACTTTAGTTTTGATAGTGGAAGTTAATCTGATCATGTTGAAAATAGATTTGAGATCATTGATTTTATTAAACAATCTAACCTACAATGCTTGTGGGGATTGATTATTACAACCTTTGATGTTCATGAGCATGAAAGAGAAGAACAACAAGCAAAAACCAAAGGTGTTATGCAAAGATTTCAAACTCAAACAACTTGGCACAAGAAAGAACATGAGGGTTGATTTATGTCTGTGCTTTCCATCCTGGGGAGACTTTCCCTAAAAGTTTCAGGACGGCTTCTTTGGTAGGTAGTGCAGGGATTGCACCTCTCTCTGTTACCGTGACAGCACCGCAGGCATTTGCAAACAAAAGAGCTTCCCTTAATAGCTTCTCATCCTGCAGGAAAGGAGGGAGGGTTAAAAGGTTCAGTTAGGAGTTACTATAATGACAAATGGAGTCCACACAAATGGTGTCTGGAGTCTCGGAGAAATACAGTGAAATTTCATTCTGTTTTAGAGCAAAGGAACATTTTGATGGAGTCCACACAAAGGGAGTTACTATAATGACAAATGGAGTCCACACATATGGTGTCTGGAATCTCAGAGAAATACAGTGAAATTCTATTCTGTTTTGTAGCAAAGGAACAATTTGACTACAAGGTTGTATGGAATCTATAGGAAGCTGTATTGATTCAGAGATTTAAAATTATCAATGGGATAAAAAGATTGAGCCATTCTGATTCTGTATGCAACTATATTTACCTCGAATAGATTTAGGTTAAAAGCTAGGTTGCTCAACATCCCACCAACAAACGCATCGCCTGCACCAGTGGTGTCAACAGGCTTCACCTTAACACCAGGAACACGGCCTTTGAATTCCTGAATTGTTTCAGTTTATGTCAATTTGCAGTGCCACATTGAAATATCAGATCACATCGAATATGAAAATAACCATCTACAAGCAGCACTGCAGTGATACTTCCATTTAATACAGCAGATTTTCAAACTTTTTGACGACCGCACACAAACCACCTAGACCTCTAAGTAACTTTGCTTTAGATACACCTACACATTCAGAAGGATCCGCACATTCATTCAGATCATTTGCTGTGTAAGAGATTCTGACTTGAGTAATTGCATATTGTCATAATTGAAGAAATTCAGCAAAACATTTCTCTATAATATCATCTGGTTAGACATTGATGACTGATGTTTCTCAAGAGAATATAACGAAGGTTGGAATAGAATATCAGTTATTCATATGATTTCATAATTCAAATTCTGCTAAATCATCCAAGCATGATAACCAAGACAACTAATAGTTTACTTTTTTCTAGCGAAGGCTTCATTAGCCAAGGTCCTTAGCTAACATGAACTAACATTCCAACAACATGAAAAAAAAAGAGAGAGAGAGAAGAGAGAGAGGTAAAGAAAGGAGCAGTTTAGCAGGAAGCCTCTTCTACAAATACTAAAGGGACATTTTTGGAGTTCGTCTGGGATATAATTGTGGATAGATTAGAATCTAGATCCTGTCTTTAGTTTGATAATCGATGGTCAACATGAAGGTTTATATTTATATATACGTGACAATAATCAGTAGGTTACCTTGGTGTAATACCGGCAACCCTCTGACCCTTCAGTTACAATCAGAAGCTTCAGATTGGGATGAAAAAGCTTGTCCAAGACCACTTTATCATCAGTATGATCATCATATCCAGTTAAGAATGTAATTTCTTCCTCACTTATCTGCAATTTCATATAATCAACCCAATGAGTTCCAAATATATTACTATGAAAGATCCGCAGTTGTTTCACTTCAGAACAATAAAATTGAGCTGGTGCATATGCGCTTGTGTAATAGCAGGTTTCAACTACACCTTAATAACATCAGCTTGTTCCCATATGCTCATTATGCCTTCCCTAGCAGCCTCTGCTGATGGCCATAATGCCAATCTCAAATTTGGATCATAAGAAAGGATGCTGCCAGACTTTTTGGCAATTCTCATCGCTGCAATATGGCTTGACCTGCAAGGGTCTGAAATCAAACTAATTGATCCATAATGAAAGATCCTGGCCTGCAATCAATGCAATTTTGGAAGTGAAAATTTTTCAAATGGATATCTGCCAGAATTTGAAAATCTTGTGGAATGCGTCCTCACATGCTACATCTTTCTTACTAAAACCAAAAGGAGAAAACAGACCTGCTCAAGGAGGTTTATATCTAATTCTGATTCTTGAAGAAGCATGTCTGCACTTGGATGACGGAAAAATAAGAATTCACGCTCACCATCAGCTCTGAGGGTAATAAAGGCCAGAGCAGTCCTCGCAGTGGAATCAAATCGCACACCAGAATTATCCACATTGTTTTGTTTCAAAATGTCAGACAGCATGTACCCAAAATCATCATCACCAAGCTGAGAAAATATGCCACGAAAGTTGAAATTAGAACTATGGCTAGACAAAAAGCATGGATTCATGGACACCAAAACCGTTCACAACATTTAAAAAAAAAAAAAAACAGGGGACTGAGATCCTGCAACGTACAGTTTACTGTGAAATTACAAAATTCCATTTGGCCAAAAGCTTAACCAAATTCCAATTGAAATGAAATCTTTATGATAAATCAATGCAATTTCAATTTAAGTTCCATTTACTCAATGCATCAAAAACACCAAATGAAATGAATTAACCAAGTGTTTGGCATGTGCAACGCAACAAGTGATTCCATAAATAAGTACCCCAGAACCATATCCAAATGCACCTTGCCTATAAAAGCTGATGAACCACCTAGTTTTGATATACCAACGGCCACATTAGCAGGAGCACCACCAGGAGCCTTCTTGAAAGTAGGTGCTTCAGCCAGTGAAACCCCACCAACTGTTGGTACAAAGTCAATCAACATTTCCCCGAAACAAACAACTAGCGAGTCCTTCGCTCCTTCTTTCATATTCAATGCATGATTATTAGAATCACCTACAGATTTTCAATTGCTTGATATCAGTACAATCTGCACATCAATAACTACAAAATCACTCAGCAAATTGGAGTCAATAAAAAAACCATGCCTCCCTTTGTCATTCCCAAGACCAAAAAAAATCTCTTTAAATCAGATTCAGATTGAAAAACAATTCAACTAACTGTGAATTAACACAAATTTTCAATCTTGATTAGATCACAGATCAATAGTCATTGATAAATTCACAAAATCAATCCTATCTTTTTCAGCGTTGGTCCGCGTAAAGCACTATAAGCTAGTATACAGTAACTTCATTGTACAAGATAAGAAAAACTTTCTACAGGACTCAAACAGAGACAACAACCCAAAGAGGAATAAAGAAAGATCTATGAAAGAAAAAACAAGAAACCCAAGATCAAGAATCACACGCACAAAATAAAAGGAGAAAAACACAAAACCAGCTCAATCCCAATAAGAAATCATTGAAAAGAACATCAAAACAAAGAAACAACAAGCATAGCATTGATCAATCAAGAAAGCAACAACTTAAAAGAAATGAAACAAAAGAGAATTACATGGGACATAATCCTCAGCCATTTTACAAGCGTTAAAAGCAAGAATCAAGAGAGAGGAGGAAGAGGAGGAAGTGTGGTGCAGTGTGGGTGTCTTATAAAGAAGAGGATAAGAGGAGTTATGGAAGGAGGAGATGACGGAGCTTGCTTTGTTGGAGACCTTACACTATCCTGAGGGATCGTTCCAAGTGATATGTTTACAAAGAGAGCTACAAACTAATTATTTATTCCTTTCTTTCTTTTTTTCTTTTTTGTTTTTGCCTTTTAATTATCACTTTCCTCGTATTCTATTTTATCTTCCTTTCTTTTTGTCTTATTCTTAGATGCTAACATTATTGTTTAATTTTTGTTTTAATAAATAATAAATCAGTCCCTCTAGTTTAAGAAAATAAATTAAATAGTCCTTCTAGCTTTAAAAATAATTAATCATAACATTTTATTGTTAATTATAATTGGAAAGTGATATATGTTTTTATTTATTTATTTGGATCTTTGCATATTTTAAATATCATCATTTTAAATTTAATGATTTGAATTTGGATTAATTGCTGGTATTTTATGATACAATTTACTGTTGTCATGTTATGTTTTTAAATGATACATTAAATTATGTCAATTTGAATTTAATGATTTTAAAAATATAATGTGGCATGGCATATATATAACTATGAGAGCATGATGATTAAGATATGATGTTTTTCTTTTATTTAAGGAAATATTTGAAAATGCATTAGTAATTTTTTTTAAGTATTTTTTACTCTAAAATATATTAAAATAATATTTTTATTATTTAAAAAAATATTATTGATACCAACACATCAAAACGATCCAGAAATATATATATAAAAAAATTAATAAAAAAATTTATTAGTAATGCAATTGTAAACTACCTAATACTTAAATATCTAGTGGAACATGTCCTTGTTACCCCATTGAATTGTAAAATTCAATTATTCATCCATACTTAAATAAACTATATTCAAGCTTATCATTTTAAATTTAATGATTTGAATTTGGATTAATTGCTGGTATTTTATGATACAATTTACTGTTGTCATGTTATGTTTTTAAATGATACATTAAATTATGTCAATTTGAATTTAATGATTTTAAAAATATAATGTGGCATGGCATATATATAACTATGAGAGCATGATGATTAAGATATGATGTTTTTCTTTTATTTAAGGAAATATTTGAAAATGCATTAGTAATTTTTTTTAAGTATTTTTTACTCTAAAATATATTAAAATAATATTTTTATTATTTAAAAAAATATTATTGATACCAACACATCAAAACGATCCAGAAATATATATATAAAAAAATTAATAAAAAAAATTATTAGTAATGCAATTGTAAACTACCTAAGACTTAAATATCTAGTGGAACATAAAATTCAATTATTCACCCATACTTAAATAAACTATATTCAAGCTTATTAGACTTAGCATTGATTGATCAAACTAAGATATTAATTGAGAGTCATCGGATCATTAGATTATTGTATTGAATTGTTGACTAAAAATATTATAAGAAGTTAAAATTAATTCAAACCTTTTTATTATATTCAATCAGGTTTTAAATGAATTATAATCAAGTTTAATCGGGTTAATATTTCAAATAATTATTATAAAAAAAAAAAAACCTAATCCAAATCTACATTCCAGGTAAGGGGTTGGTAAGGAATATTATTGAATATGCATGCATGTTTTGATGACGTGGCAACCTTGATGACCAAAGCGGTGAAGAAAGAAAGTGAATCTTGGCAGCACAGCCCGAAGATGCATTTTGCAAATTCATAAACTAAAGAAAACAAACATTTTTGTCTTTTGACCTCCGCCAATGGTTCACAGAAAAATCCGGCCGGCCACAAACAGTTTTTTAAAGAGGGATTTTACAGTATTCAGGAGATAATTATTTATACTATTTTTTAAAAAATAAAAATAAAAATAAAAGAGAAACAAGAAGAAAAAAAAATCGGCTTATAGATATTTTTGATTCACCATCTATCCATGAGCCTAAGAAATAACTACTCATAATTATTCTCCCAGCTCCATGAATTTTTATTTTATTTCTAACCAGAATTTGCTTTCAAGAAATTGAGATTAAGATTAATGTTAATCACCAAGTAATGATTATTCTTGGCATTTTATTCCAATTTACACATATTATAGGCTTAATTGATTTTCCTACTATGAATTAGATTAGGGATCAAAATTCATTTATGCCATCAAAACATGGAGATTATAGGGAGTTTCTACCAGTAATCATGCATCAATTTGTCCTTAGGATAATGGGATATCTACTGAAATTGGGATTCTCAGTAACATGAGACAACCCTCTACCAATTGGACAAAATTTGTCGATGTCGATGTCGATGTCGTTCTAGTATTGGAAGGTCCGAGGAGGGTGACTGTTTTTGCAAGAAGGACATGGATGCATGAAATTTGTTTTTGGGTATGCTGTAAAGAAGACATGAATTTTTTTATTTAATTTTTTTATTTTTTTAATTTTATTCTCATAAAATTTTAATAACCATTAAGTTACTTTTGAATAGAAAAAATTACTTGCATCACGATATCAACTTCAACTTCTGTATTATTTAATTTTAAATTTAAATAAAATAAATAATAAGATTATAAGATTTTTGATTTGCTAATATTTTTTATTTTATTCTCAAAATT
Organism: Populus euphratica; assembly: GCF_000495115.2. Classification (NCBI taxonomy): domain Eukaryota; kingdom Viridiplantae; phylum Streptophyta; class Magnoliopsida; order Malpighiales; family Salicaceae; genus Populus; species Populus euphratica. The sequence goes on along the minus strand of NW_011499882.1, from coordinate 788,854 downwards.
TTTTACTGATCGTTCAAATTATATTTACACGAGCCAAATTGATTAGTTCATGTTAAAGAGGCTTCATAATATTTAATTTTAAATTCAGAATAGGAAAAAAATTAGATCAAAAAATTTTGTTTAGTAAATTTAATTATTTTTTTCATTTTCATCCTCATAAATTTTTTTACTAGTTAAGCGAGTTGTCTTTGGATCGAATCTTGTTGCGGCAATTCTAACTCGTATGATTTAATTTTAAATTTAAGCAAAATAAAAAATTAGATCAAAAAATTTTAATAACCATTAAGTTACTTTTGAATAGAAAAAATTACTTGCATCACAATATCAACTTCTGTATTATTTAATTTTAATTTTAAATAAAATAAATAATAAGATTATAAGATTTTTTATTTGTTAATATTTTTTATTTTATTCTCAAATTTTTTTACTGATCGTTCAAATTGTATTTACACGAGCCAAATTAATTAGATCATGTTAAGGAGACTTCATAATATTTAATTTTAAATTCAAAATAGAAAAACAATTAGATAAAAAAGTTTTGTTTAGTAAATTTCATTATTTTTTATATTTTCATCCTCGTAAATTTTTTTACTAGTTAAGCGAGTTGTCTTTGGATCGAATCTTGTTGTGGCAATTCTAGCTCGTATGATTTAATTTTAAATTTAAATAAAATAAAAAATCAGATTAAAAAAATTTAAAATTAACTTATTACACTAGATTAAAAAAATAATATCAAATTATTCTATACAGCTTAGATACTATTTATCAGGTTTCATAAAAAATTGGATCCAATTAACCCACAACATAATGTTGTCCTGTAAACTAATAAAAGCTACACCTACAGTCACAATCTGTTATTAAAACCAGACCATACTAATCGGTTCAATTGATGAATTGATAAAGTAGGGACTCAACTGATTCGGTTCTAATAAAAGACCAACTATGTAATCGAACCCATTAAACCAGGTGGGTACCGGTTGGTTTTTCATAGAATCGGTGGCCTGAATTGGAGTAACCGTCGAGTTTAAGAGCTTCCTACAAACTCAATCTCAATCAATTCGCAACTGTAATGAATGGCAGCCCGAACCCCAGCAGTTGCAGCCTCGCTTTCTTCGTCCTCCGTCCATCAATTTTTGCCGCAGCTGGGATCAAAGGATTGCTTGAACCTCGAAGAAATTCTTGTTTTCCAGTTGGACCAGTCCTGCCTAGTCCTTTCTTTTGTTTTTTCCCCTTCAGCCCAGCCTCTCTTTCTATACATTATATTCATTAGAAACTAATATATTAATACCTCATCTAATAACTTAATTAAACTCTTAAACATAAATAGTTTTTTTATATGATATTGGAAATTTTTAAATCGATGAAGATGTAATTTTCTACAGGGACTTGGTCCCAAGTTTGGCTACATACTTTTCCAGAGGACATGCATGCTTTTACAGAGCTTTATTAATAACATTTAAATCAAGCAGTACAGATAGCCAAATCTCAAACAGTTCCAAATCATGCTTTAATTAGAATAAATACTGCAATGTCATTAATTACTTGAGCTAATTAAAAACGTTCATGTTCATCAAATTAACATCAACAATTTTGGAACACATCTTGGAACCCATTAATATCTCATCATACACACACTTGTAAATGCATGTTGAAGGACTTAAAATACTTCACGAGAGCCATCCTGGAGTAGGGTTGCTCTTTCCTGGAATGTTAGTCCTGGCATCAAAGGCTTGTTCTTGGTAAACAAATTGATGGTGCCTGTTTGACAAGAAACATTTTTTGTGCAAAAAAAATTGTTTTAGGTTAAGTGAACAAAAAGTTACTTCTATATATCATGCTCAAGTCAATTTTTTGTACACAAAAGCTTAATTGAAAATAAAAATTTAATTATTAAACCATGTGATAAAAAAATATTTATAAGTCGGGATTAATTTAATGTTGTGATCTTAAGAGCTAACCAATATTGTAATTAATAAGGTCGGGTTAAATTAAAGTCCTAAATGTACATAACCTTCCACACACTACAAGTACTAGTAATAAATTTGAGACTAAAGCTTTTAGGGCTTAGGCATTTAATTTAATTTTGAGAAATTAAGAATTTTATTCTCTAATTATTAATTAATGAACACATACTAACCATGGAACTGGTTGACTAGCGAGAGAAATCTAAATGAAGTAATATCATTATGCAATTGGGGTCGCCTGTGTTACTAAAATAATATTTTTTATTTTTTAGAAATTATTTCGATATTAATATGTTAACATAATTTTAAATATAAAAAATTAATTTTAAATAAAAATAAAATAAAATATTTTAAAAACACGAGTTTAAGCATTCCAAACAAAACTTCTATATGTAAACATCCCAGCATAGTTCACTAAATTAAAGAGGAAGAAGAAAGAGGCATACCCCAATATCTGTAAAGTGGGTAGAGGTTCAGAATGCTTATATCCATCTGCCTTGCTAGGGTCTCCTACACCTTGAATAGCTGGGAGACGCGGAACAACTTCCTCTAGCTGAAATTTCAAAAACCATCAGCAAACTTAACCAGCTTAATCCCCTCCTTGTATGAAGAAAATAAACAGCTTCCATGCATTACCATCATACACAATTTGGATTCCATTTCATGTGATATGTATATATGTGCAAGGTGGAGAAAGAAGAATACCTTAGTCTTGAGCTGTTTGTTTTCCTCTTCAAGCTCTTGTTCCTGCATGATAAGAAAGATGATCAAGTTTTTTTAACAATGATTCTGTTTTCAGTCCACCACAGCTTAAGCAAGTACTCTTTAACCACCATGTCAATTGCATTAAACATTCTCTTCGATTTGATCGTGATATTAATTTCCCCAGAGAAAGTTTGCAAAGGCTATTAAGGCTGTCATAGATGTAGCAGTTGATGGAAGCAAAGTTTGTGTGTTTGGGGGGGGGCGGGCGCTGGGGTGGGGTGGGTGTGGGTGTGGGGCAATGCAATCTTACCTTTTGGCGTAACTCTTCCATTCTATCAAACATCAGTTGTGTCTGCATTGATGAAGAGAAATTAAGCATTATTATGGTCGTCTTTATCAATTTTACCATTTGAAAGATGATCTTTATTAAATATTATATAGAATAGCTAGCTCCAAAAGGCCAGCAAGGAGATCGAAAGTGAACAATATAGGCCACTCTGCAGCAGAAGACTTAAACACCATCATTAGAAAGGAACACCATACGTAGAAAACAATGCTAACTGCTTTCAAAACCTAAAAAGAAAGAATATGTAACCCTAATTGCCAAAAAACCACCTACAAATTAAGATAAGTAGAAAACACTACACAACGGCCAATTCACTGAAACAAGGCAGCCACAAGTAACATTAAGAAAATCTATTGAAGGTAAATAGATAAAAATATAAAATAAATCTATTTTTAAGGCAGTTCTAAAATGAAATTTTGTCCTTTTAAATTAAGATACATAAGAGGATTCATTTTTGTCTCAAGATAATATTCAAACGACTACATAATAATTCTAACATTTCAATAGCAACTATATATATCATCAACCTGAAGAGTATTTTGGTACAAAATACTAGCAAGTAGATAGCATGGAAGAACTTTGCAATGGTCCATGGAAAGTGAGTCCAGCCCCTGAGACTTGAGATAAAAGCTGAAGAGATTTTAAACAGGGGCGAACAATTCAAGTAAAAATTGTATCATTTTTTAGCCAATAAATTCACACATTTCACACTAGTTTTTATAATTGGTAATAAGAAATTATATAAATCTTTGAGTTTAACCATAATGCATGTGTAAATGCATGTACCTTCCTTTGCCTAGCTTGTGAAAGAGTTTTGTCTAGCTGTTTCTCAATCTTCTCCAACTCTTTAAATGCTAGTGGTTCAAGATCTTCTCCAAGAAAATTCCTGAAGAAGAAACATATATAATTCTCTAATTTATTAGCATGTTTTAAAAATAGAATGGTACAAGCTATTTAATATGTGATTTTCTGTGATTGAATATTGTTTTTTTTCTTTTAAAAAAAAAAAAGTGTATATACATATTTTTACAATGTGCTTTTGTACATAAAAAAATCTCAAATGGAATTAAAAAAGGTAATGCATATATTTAATTAAATAAATTAAGATCCATTTATACAAGAAAAAAAATATATGAAGCCTAATCCCTATCCAACCAAAGTTAATCAGTCACAACTGTAACCCGGGTCATAAATTCAATTGGGTTAAATATTTTTTTTATAATATTTTTTATTTAAAATAGACATCTGTAAAACTAAGTGCTAATAAAATATTAAAGTCATTGAAAAATAAAATAAAATTATAAAAAATTATATTGTCCAATTAATAATCAATCAAATATTAAATGATAATATTTAAAAAAATAAGCAAGAAAACAAAAATAATACAATTTTAATGAATAATAAAAAAAGACTTAGTCTCTAAGGCTAGAAAGGACCAAAGCTATAATTAGGCCTCCATAAAGAGGCTTAGGCTCTCGAGCCTAGAGTAGCCCATTCACATGCGTCTTAATTGTTTAAAAAACAATTCTTGAAATGCAGACGAAAGGTTGTCTACCCCTTAATGCTTTGAAAAAATTGTCTACATTACCTATATTTTGCAAACTTTGATAGTTGGAAATCGGACTAATCTATTTAAGACTAAGAAAAACTCATTTTAAACCATATTTCAACCTAGAAAAAAAAACTTTAAACACCTTACAAAACATATTTATAGCCCCTAACAACCCAAAAATTAGCTTTAAAATCCACAATTAACCCGAAACTTAAAAACAATTCAAATTTATCATTTCATGCAAGTTTAAAGGAAAAAAAAACACTTTGTATAAAATTTTGTTATCAAAAGAAACTCATTGACATCAAAATCACCTATTTTTATTGTCAAAATCTAGACACTTTCTCTCTTCTCTTTCAAATTAAGGACCAAAAATAAGGGTAAAAAAACACTTTGTATAAAATTTTATTATCAAAAGAAACTCATTGATATCAAAATCACCTATTTTTATTGTTAAAATCTAGACATTTTCTCTCTCCTCTTTCAAATTAAGGACCAAAAATAAGGTAGATAAAACTTGTAATCAAAATTGAATTTCATAACTTGTTAGGGACTGAAAGTTTATAATTTGAGATGTTGAAGGATCAAAGTGTATTTTTAGCCTCATGTTTAGAAAAATCATCTATTTTGCTTCTTTTTTTCATTATAATGCCCTATCTTTGAATCTTTCATTTCCTTAGTAAATATGCTTAATTGGCCATCAATTTGGGTCTATAAAGGCCTAGTGAAAGAAAAAAGAAAAAAAAGTAGAGGGACTAAAGAAATCTTGGTAATTCATAATAATTTGTTTCTTTGTGAACATTAGCATGAGAAACAATATTTTTTCCATATATTTTAGAGTATTTTTAATTTTATTATTTATATGAAATAAATATAATTTGAATTCAAGACCTTACTCTCTCTATTCCTTTTACATCCGGTACTAAGGTATAGAAAAGGGTCTCAAATCCAATCAAACCTCACTTAGTGAAGAAATATTTACTTCTCTTCTCCCTCTAGAAATGAGATCATATCTACCATTAAGTATTTTTAGTCGTATTTTAAAATATTTATTTTTATTTTATTTTATTTAAAAAAATAAAGAGATTAAAAAATGAGATCACCTTTGGGAGCGTTGAAGAGTCTCACATTTTGCTCTTAACCTGGAGATCTCTTGGTATAAGTTCTGGAATTGATCAACAAAAAAAACCAATTAGTGCATTTAAAAAGATATTGTAACCAAAAAAAGGAATTAAGCTTATGAATAGAAAATAAAAATTGTCAAATTAGTTTAAGGATTAAAATAAGATGAATAAAACAAACATGTGACCCTTCCTCAGGAATGTTGGTCTCTTGTGTGTTGTAGCAACATTGTCGATATCGCTGAAGGATATTACTCATACTGATTAAGAAGAAACAAATAATAAATCAATATTAAATTAATTTATAAAAATAAATGGAAGCAACAAAATTTTTAAAAAAAAAGTATAAAGAGAAAAATCATTCAAATCCTCTTTCCTTTTATTTTTCTTCTCTAAGGTTACACCACCTCCTTTGTTCTAATTAAATTTTACACTAAAGGGTTTTGTTTCATGTTTAATTAAATAAAGAGGCATTAATTTCTTTTTCCTTAGCATGTAGGAACTTTAATTAATTTTTTTGATAGAAAAAAAAGCAATAATTACATCCAACTATTTAACAAACACAAGCATCACTCGTAAACACTAGGGCATGTATAAGATTTTTTTATATTTTGAATAATAACTAAAAAAGGTTTTGTTGTTTCTGATTATCTATATATAATTATGATACGAGTTGCTTTATTAAAATAAATAATTTAGAAAGAATTATATTGGAATAAATTTTTTACATTTGTCTTCTTTTTACTTTTGAAATATGACACGAAATCATTAAAATATCTATTTTATTATAATTAAAAAATTATTATTCAGATATTATTTATAGAATGAATTACTTCACACGAATTAAATAGAATTTAGAAATTTCAATATAAATAGTTTTATTTAAAATAGTTAAATTAAAATCCTTTAAAAATAATCTATAAAAAAATTGATAGAGTTTTATTTCTCAACTCAATTAGTAGTGTCCCTAGAGTTCACTTCTACCCCATACTACTATACTACTACAAGTGAAAAGAAAAATGTAAAGACTACTATCGAAGGAGCCTAAGTGAGATTTAATATATACATATGAATTATGTTTTTTATTTGAAGGAATTTTGTTAGTATTTTTTTTTCCATTATTTTTCACTAATAATAGTCACTAATAATGATATTTGTCATCAATATTAATATTATTATTGGTGGTGCAGAGTAAAAAAAAAAAATTTATCCAATATCATTAATGAAACAATCTAAAAAATTATTTTGTCTAATATCATTAATGAAACAATCTAAAAAATCCAATTCAATGAATTAGAACCAATTAAACATAAGAAATGTTTATATGATTTTTGATAGAATCAGGAAAGATTAAGCACAAACAAAATAAGTAGAGGTATTATTTGAAAATCACAAGTTTTTTTCCTTCACTGCTTTTATTGGGGACAAATTCAACAAGTCATATAAGCAAAACAAAATAAGGTATTTCAAGTTTTTTTGTTGATTTGAGATAGAAAAAGAGAAATGTAGTTCCTTCCCTTACCACTCAGTCATGCCACCAAATTAATATGAAATAGATAAAAATACCTTTCAAATTTTTTTTTTTTTACATACTTATATCTTGAATCTAAATTTTTTTTTACATACTTATATCTTGAATCTCATTTTTCTTCATTTGAATTTCTCTTCTAAAAAACATCCTTCCTTTTTTATATATAGTGATTAATATGATTATGAACACCAAAAAGGAAAAAAGGTTGTGAAAAATCCTTTCATGTCCTATGTTTTCCCCTTTTTTGTACTTCAATAAATATTTATGTTTTATTAAAAACAAAATAAAGTAAGTTTTTATGTTATGTAGTAACAGGAATGATTTCATCTTGCTTATACAATAATCTATTATATTAGATATTGTTTGATTATTACATCGAAATATAAGATACAAAGATAATTGAGGGGACATGTTTTCTTGAACCTTATTTTTTTTAATAAAAAATCATTCTAAAATTATCATAAAGATAAGACATAAATTTATTTTACATCTTTATTTTTATCCAATTATATTTTTGTCTCTTAATTCTATATTTGTCATTTCTTTTCCAAGACACTAACCAAACAAAACTTAAATACTAATATAAAAAAAAGTGCTAAATTAGTTTACTTGTAACGTTATTATTTCAAGTTCAAATCTAATAAAAAATAGGAAAAACATATTGTGAAAATATTAATTTAAACATGCGTAACATGAATAAGAGTAAATTAGAAAGAGATTTGGTCAAAAGTTGACCAAAAAAAAATGGATGTGCTTAATTACATTAGAAAAAAATTATGATTATTCCTAAACTTAATAATTTGAGCAACATTGACAACAGATAGGCTAAATAGATTGAGTTTCTACCCAAAACAAATGATATTAAATTGAGTTTCTCTTAAGTTACCTTCCACTTGAGTACTGGGATAATTAAGCTAATTTAATCTAAGCCCATGTTGTTCAATTTTTTTTTTAAAAAAAATAAGCATGATACATTTAGAAATAAAAAAAAAAAATAAGCATGATACATTTAGAAAATAAATTTTTTAAAATTTTTTATTTTCAAGCAATTAACTTTATTTATGTACATTTAGGAATTTATGTAACTTTAAATTAAATTATATTAATTGGGTGTAAAGGTATTTGTTTCAAATGTCATTAAGTAATATTTGAAACAAATGTAAAGATATATCACAATTACCACTCAAATTAAGACAAATTCCACTAAAAATATATAACAAAGAAACTTATAAAATGTCATTATAATGTATATCTATTATAACATTTGGTTTAGAAAGTTGTTTTTTAAATAAACACCATTAAAAGTTGATTTTATTATAATGGTTGATTTAAACATAACTGTTTTCTCATAATCAATTTTTACTTAAAAAAAACCGATATATATATCTAGGAATAATAGTTCCAAAAAAGTTTGAACATAAATTAATGATACATGCATGAATAAAAAGTTTAAACGTAGTTTTTCATAAATCATTCATTTTCTAAAATTAATAACATCAGTACAAAAGAGTGAAAAATAACGTAAGACCAAAATAAAAAAATGATTTATACGAAATTAACTAACGATTAAATTTAAAAACTTGATGAATTATAATTTAATTTAAATATTTTTGGATTTTACACTTTATATTTGTATCAAGTTATTTTTAAACATTTTTAAAGTCTTGATAATCAAAATAAAATACCAATATAATACTACATAGTTTAGAAGTGATTTAATAAGCTTCCTTTTTCTTTTTCTTTTTGTATTTAGGTTTTTATGAGCTATACAGTTGAGAAAATAGGGGACTAACATTTGTCTTAGGATTCATTCTAAAAGAGCCTAACTTTTATTATTTTAAAATTTACCAATATTAATATTTTTCTCAATCAGAGGTGAGGTTGAATTTACTTATTAGTATTGATAATTTATTATAATGTTATTATTATTTTAAATGAAAAATAGTCGATTAAGATTTTTAAAGAGTTGATAATTTTATGTATAATTATGAATTTAGTAATTGATATATACACAACACACTTATTCATTCTTCACAGGCTCCTAGCTAGTAATGGAGTTGGGTATGTTCCATTGGGAATTTGAAGGGCAAACAACAAAAGCTTTTGTCATGTTACTCTCATGTGCATCATCACTAGAAGTCAACAGAGGAGAAACAATGCTCCAAATTTAAAAGCACTGTTCAGATCATAAAGCAATCACATCAGAATGCAGAGGCAGAGTAGAAAAAGGAAGGAAGAACTATTCAGACACATTACACAATCACATCAAATGCATGCCCAGAACCTGCAGGATGGTGGTGATACTGTTCATGGCCAGAAGATCTCATTTCCTACCCACAGCATATATAATACTAAGAGAAAGATACCATTAATGCTGTCAGGAAAGTATATCGCACAAAAGCCATCTTGGTTCACCTCAGCCAGGTTTTGGCGCGTCATTACCTTGATTCTTGAGAAAGATCAAGAACAATATAGACGAGGAAAGATGCCATGATTTGACTCTTCAATAAACTACTAGTCTTGAATCTGGCTGGCCACTTGTCCAAGCAGAGACAAAAGAGAGACAAAAAACCCTAGACACCACCCCCCCCCCCCCCCACCCCCC
>NW_011499882.1:775481-779015 GCF_000495115.2 Populus euphratica | reverse complement strand
CCCACCCCCCCAACCCAACCTGTCAGTCTTGAATCTGGCTGGACACTTGTCACTGTAGAGGCGTCATGAATAACAAAGGACACACAAAAACGTGTCGAGATAGCATTGGAAATTAAGTAGTACTTGAAAACCCCAATTTAAAAGATTAAAAAAAGAAAAAAGAGAGAAAGAAATCCGATCTCCCTTCCTTGGGGATCCAAGGAACTGAGGAAGTCTGCGTGTTAACCAAATCTCCCTCCCTCTTTCACTATATCATTTGCGCTAAAGTTTGGTGAAAGAATCTTGAAGCAAACAACAGAAGAAAGCAGGAGAGGAAGATAGGAATATAAATAAACGAAAAAGTGGGGAGAAAGATAAGCTTACTCAATGCTACTAAACTCAAAAAGCTTGCCATGGCTAGAAAAGATGATAAGAGCAACCTCAGCATCGCAAAGAAGCGAGAGTTCATAAGCTTTTTTGAGCAAACCATTTCTTCTCTTGGAGAAAGTTACCTGACGACTGATCTTGTTCTCTATCCTCTCCAAAACCACCTTTCCTCTCCCCATTCTTTGGCCCTCTTGTGGAAGAAAACATAAGAACAACAAACAAATTTAAGAAACAATGAATTATTCTCTCCCTTTATTATCTTTAACATTTATCTATTATTTATCTGACCTCTAATTACATCACTGTCAAGCTAGCCCTTCAAAAAGTTCGCACAATTAGTACGTGCTGGGGTTAAAACTTACATGGGAGTGAAACACAAACGTTATGTTAATGGGTTGTTTTCGCTATAAGAGGAGAAACTGAAAAATAAGGCTGAGTGTTTTACCACTCTTAATTTGTAACAAAATAGGATGGTGATGACTGAATTTTCTTTTCTTTCTCTTTTTGCCCAATAGCTTCTTACAGTTTCCTTCAGTTTGTCAGGTTCATGTATGTTTATCCGTGCACAATATACATAAAAATAGGTGCAGACATATATATGAGTGGAGATAAGAGGATAAACAAAAATGAGTGAAGTTTAGGGGTATTTTCCCAACATGTGATAGGAGAGAAAATCTTTAGTTTAGCCATTTTTTGGTGAAGAAATTCATGTGTCAATGGTTTTTTTCCTTGAATATCCCTAAGAAATGAGATTGAGCTCGAGATTTTTCATTAAATTAGATTTTTTCTCTTTTTAGGTGATTTTGAAGTGTTTTTAAATTATTATGTAGTTTGATAAGATTTTTATGATGTTCTAAATTTTTTTTCAAATAAACATGAGTTAAAAATGGATACCAACCAAAAAACCTCTCCTATTAATTTTTTTTGGTCGGTGGTTGAAATTAGTTGGTTGTTGAAATCTAGGTTATAACTTAGCAAATGATGCAATGTTTTTTATTTATTTAAACAGAAATAAAAAATAGAAAGAGGCAAACAATCCCTTGAAAAAGAAAAAAACAATTAGCTCCTGTGTCTTTCCTTTTTCTTAAAAAAAAAAAACAAACTTAGGTTTGTAAGTCATTTAGGCTCATGCATATGGTTTTTTTTATTTTAATTTTTTAAATTTTTATCCTTTAATCTTTTATTAATTTTAAATTATTTTTTTTATTTTTATCATGTAATAAAATAATTAAATCTAATAGAATTTATAACGCAAATTAAGCTAGCTGGGCAAGGTTAATATGTATTATTATTTTTTTATTTTTTTATTTTTTTAAACTTGCTAAAATAATAAAATTATTTTGAAAAAACTCTTACATCATTTAATTTGAAACTCAGGTTAAACTGGGAATTGTACATCAAGTTTAATAAAAATTCCAAAAATTTCTTACATCTATATCTTATTTTTTTTTACATTTAAAAACAATTGTTCCAAGTCCTGGCACAGCACCAAGAGTAACCTAGTTTAGTCATCATTGGTTGTGAATTTACTTTTTTTTTTTAAATGAAAATAAAGGATTAAAAAAGAAAAAAGATGGGCTGAATTGAAGAGAGGAGGAGAGAGGGAGAGTCGTGAATGCCTCTGTTGTTATTCAGTCGTTTTCTAGTGTCCCTGTCATCTAGACAATGGAGGACATGCGTAGGGCAATCCCGCGTGATCTCTCTTCAATTTCTCCTTAAATATTAGTGTTCTTTTTTTTTTAACTGGTTTTATTTTTATTTCACTGGTTTCTCTCTTCACTAGTGCACACCCATGGAAATTAATTACGAGAAATATGTGTCGAGCTTTGTACAAATGGAGGAACTTCAAAGGTTAAAAGGGTTGGATGTGCGTGTCTTCTTCCCATTTCTGGTTTTTGTATACTGCCCAGAAGACGGAAGTTGGCAAGCTTTATTTTAGCCTCTATAGATTCATCAATGTTCCCTTGATTTTTCATTTTTAGTTTTCAAAAATTATAATATTCTCTTTGTTTATTTATAATTATTTTTTTTCTTAATGTACAGCTCATTTAATGCATAAAAAACTACCACCAAAAACAAGTTTTCTTTTTTAAAAAAAAATTCACATCTCACCACAGCTCTATCATGTATACTAAGTCTTCTCTTTGAATAATTTAAAAGCATATTTTCCATAATGATTTGATAGATTTAGAGAGATTTAATAATGTTTTTGGATGCTACCCTCAAGATTTTAATGTAGAAAGTCGAACCTCGTCAATCCCTTGAGATTGTTATGATATTATCTAGAATTAATTATTAAATAGCCTACTTCTTGAATTTGTATATTATAGTTTTGTTTTAAAGTGTTTTTATAAAATCATGATAACACACGGGAGAGGAAAATGAGAAAAGATTAAAAAAAACATTCTTATCTAAGAAATGAAAACCTAATTTGATTTATAAAAAAAACAAAAATTAAAAATAATATGAATTGTAACATGATATTAAAATTCTCAAAACCATGTTTCTTTTTTTTTAATAAATGAGGTTGGATTTGGCTTAATTTAATAAAATTTTAATATTTTTTTCTTGGCCCAATTAAACACAAAATAAATTTTTTAAAACAATTTTAAAGTGAATTTTTTAAGTTTTTTAGAATAAAAAAATATTTTTTATCCTTTCTATTTCGAGAAAATAATTAAAAGCTATTCAAAAAATATTTCCGTAACATATGTAATGAAAATCCATTACTGTTTTATCATTCATTGATGAGGAGTGGATTGTGAGGCAGAAAGCACGTATTGATGTTTAAAAAAGTTAGAACATGATTGTGCTCCTCTCTTTTCTTTTCTTTTTGTGGCAAACAGAGATGCATATCCCTACTAGTATTTCATGATTTTGTTTTGCTTTCATGACAGCGACTCACACATGGCATTTAGCCCTGAGATGTGAACTTTTTATTCTTGATTATTATTATCATTATTATTATTATTGTCATATGTTTTTTAATATAAAAAATTGCATAATTATCAAGAATATTTCGCAAACTAGCGAAAAATGATGGAAAATAACATCTTTTTTGTTGTGCTCTTGCCTTTGGTTGCATCAACAAAAAACAAAAACAGATACTGTTCCCTTAAATCTTTTCAAACATCTATATATATATATATATATATATATAGAAGAGGG
>NW_011499882.1:710800-775238 GCF_000495115.2 Populus euphratica | reverse complement strand
GAGGGAGGGAGAGGGAATGATAGGGCAGGGCAGGGCGTCCGTTTCACGTCGATGGCTGCACCTGGCAATCAGGCCTGGCCATCGCCTCTGAAATCTTGTTAAAGATGCTGCTGAACAGGGCTTATTATTCGGCTTTTTCCTTTTTTCCTGGAACCGGAAGGTAATCCTTCTAAAAAGAAGTAAATACCCAATTACTGCTCTGGCAATTGCAGTCTGAACATGTACAATTGTGTAAATGCATGACCTTCATGATGATGCTACTACCTCAGGCCACCCCCTCTGCAGATCATGCCTCTTTGACCATATTTACCACCCATAAAACAGGTTAAAAAAATTATTAGCCAAATGCCTCGTACACGACAAAAGAAACCTAAACTCAGGTAAAAACAGATAATTGTATGCAAAAGGGCAAGATGTAAAGCAAGTTTCTGATTTAAGATGTGATGCATTGTTATTCAACCCTGCTAGAATCACCGGGCCAACCCAGACCCTGTAATTATCAGGCCAAAACTCAAACTAAATTGGATTTTAAATTAAATTGGTGAGAAGTTTTTTTTATTAGACTTGTTACAAATCTGCTTAAATTTTAAAATAATATTTTTTAAATTAATCTGTTAAATTATACTTATTTAATAACTTTGATTTGATAAGGTGTATTTCAATTGTTTGACATTGTATTAATGATGTGGTTGTTTTAAGAATTTTGATGCTCAGGTTCTGGGTTGTACAATGATATTAATAATATGGTTGATCTTGTCTCCAAGTGGTTGGAAATGTTTGATTTGGTAATTGGTTTAGAAAATTTTATATTAATTTGGGGCAAGGTTTGCAAATTGAACTTAGGGTTATTTATTTTATTTGATTTTATAGCCTTCGTCGAGCCCCACTATATCAAGCAGACCTTGCAATTTGTATCCACCATCTGCGGCCATTTTTTCCCCATTTTTTTGCAAGAATTAAAGTATTTTTCCACTATATCAAGCATACCTTACTCATTTCATTTTTCCATACAGTGATATTTACTAATGGTTTAAAAATATGTACTTTTTTTTTGTTAAGAATTGAACTTGCTTATATAATTTATAAAAAAATATTAAAATTAAACTCTTGTTATTTTTATTGTGACAATCAAATTAAGAAACTATTTGTTTTTACCGTGAAATCATTGTTGTATAAGATTTTGAATTTTTTTGTTTGAAATAATTTTTTTATTGTTTTTTTATCATTTTAATATGTTTATATTAAAAATAAATTTTAAAAAATAAAAAAAAATATTATTTTTATATATTTTTAATAGAAAAACACTTTAAAAAATTCTTATTTATACACTATCAAACACTAATTACTACAAGAAGTAATTGTAGGGTTAGATGATTAGGCTAATAGGATAGCACTCGGGCACTTCACCAGTCATGATCGTGACCTTTAGCCACTACCTAGTGTTCATGGGAAGGGTATGATTGTAAGGTCTTAAAGAAGCAGTGACCAAACTACAACCCAGGTTGAAGTTTACAGGCTTCATCAATTTTACTTATTTGGGCTGCTGGATGTCCAAAACCTCTATCAAGGTCTCTGCTTGTGAAATCTTACTCTTTGTTTTTTTAGGCCGACTGAGATTTTTTTTTTTTTGAGAAAAGTGTTTTATTAGCCTTATTTGTTTGTTAAAAATTAATTTTTTTTAAAAAATAAATTTTAGAAAAGTGAATGATTTTTTAATTTTGGTAGTATAATAAAAAATAAGTTAAAAAATATTTTTTAATATTTGGCTATGTCATGGAAAATGAGTTGAAAAATAACTTATTAATATTTTATTTTTTTCAAGTTTATTAAAAATAATGAGGCACAAATCTTACAAATTAAAAAGTTGAATGAGAATGAAATTAAAAAATATATAATTTCATAAATCATATCAAATAAAATAAATAATAATAAAAATAATATAGATCAAATATAACAAATTAAAAAAATTAAAAGAAGAAGAAATTAAAATAATAATTATTATTATTATTTCATAAATTATTTCAAATAAAATAAGTAACAATTAAAAGAATGAGGACCAAATTTGATAAATAAAAAATTTCAATTAAAAAATGATGAGAGAAAAGCAAATAATAATTATAAAAATGAGGACCAAAGTTAATATAAAAAATAAATTTTAAGAAATGAAATTGAAAAAAAATATTCATAACAAAATATATATAGAGATCAAAAGTTTGAAGATCAAATTTAATATAATCAATAAATAATATGATATTTTTAAATTTTTCACAACTTTTAAAAGGTGTTTTCCGCCCAAAATACCCTGTTTATTTGTTGAAAAGTAGTTTTTTTTTAAAGTGAATTCGGAAAAGTGAATTACTTTCTGATATTTGGTAGTGTAATGAAAAATATGTTGAAAAATAGTTTATAGTGTTTGGTTATGTCATGAAAAATGAGCTGGAAAATAACTTATTAATATTTTATTTTTCTCAAGTTTATTAAAATAATAAGGAATAAATCTTACAAGTTAAATAGTTAAATGAGAATGAAATTGAAAAGAAATATAATTTCATAAATTATCTCAAATAAAATAAATAATAATCAAAATAATAGAGATCAAATCTAAAAAATTAAAAAAATAAAAGATGAGGAAATTAAAATAATAATAATCAACATTTCATAAATTATTTCAAATAAATTAAGTAACAATAAAAAAATGATGACCAAATTTGATAGATAAAAAATTTCAATAAAAAAATGATAAGAAAAAAAACAAATAGCAATTATAAAAATAAGAATCAAAGTTAATATAAAAATTAAATTTTAAGAGATGAAATTAAAAAATAAATATTCAAAACAAAATATATATAGCAATCAAAAGTTTAAGGATCCAATTTGATATAATCAGCAAATAATGATATTTCTAAATTTTTCACAACTTCCGTAAAGTGTTTTCCATCCAAATTTTCCAGAGAAATACTTTCCTGAAAACCAAGCCAGATTTGTTTTTACTGGAAAGTGTTTTCCGTTGATCAACTTTTCTACGGCAAACAAACACAAGAAAATTTAAAAAGTGATTTTTCGGAAACAACTTTCCGGAAAACAAACACATTCAAAAAGGAAAAAATTTTCCTGAAAACCAAGCTAAATTTTTCTTTGATTGAAAAGTATTTTCTCTTGACTAAAAAGTGTTTTCCGTTAACCGAAAAATATTTTCATTGACTAACTTTCTTAATGGAAAACAAACATGGGAAAGTTTGAAAAGTGGTTTCCCAAAAATTACTTTCCAGAAAATAAACATAGCTTAAAAAAATATTTTTTTGGAAACTAAAACAATTTTTCCTTCAATGGTAAAGTGTGTTTCATTGATTAACTTTTTTAATAACAAATAAACATAAAAAAATTTAAAAAATAATTTTTAAAAAACTATTTTTTATCAAACAAATGCTCATTTAAACTCCTCTGGACATTCTCCACTTGTTCGAGAAAGAAACTTGAGTGGGTTTGTAGAAAACCTAGTAAAAGTTTACAGAACAACTTGATAATTTATTAACTCAAGATAAGTTGGGTTTTATATTGAATTAAATCAAGAATTCATCTAGATAAACATAATTAATTTAATGTATTAAATAAAGATTCAATCAAAACTAAGATAAGATATAAGTTAATTTTTTTTTCAAACTATATTGTTTTAATTTTCTTATAAAATAATATTTTAACATGCTTTACCAATAAACTAAACTTAATACCAAAATAAAAAGAATGCTACTATGATTGTGTTAGGTATTAAGATACATGATGTGTTTTTATTAAAAATACATTAAAATAAATTTTTTTAGTTTATTTTTTTATTTTTATTATCATTACAATAAAAATATATAAAAAATATTAATTTAATATTTTTTAAAATCAAACATACTTTTAAAATACACGAAATTATTACAATTAAAAAAAAAAAAAAAACACTACCGGCCAGTTGCCTTCTTACGGAGGCTCGTAAGTGTATCACCATTGTGGCATTCAATTCATGCATTATTTGGAAATTGTGACCACAAGAAAAGAAAAGAAAAAAAAAAAAAGGGACAAAACCTTCGTTTTCTTGCTGTCAAGTGGTATTTGGATTCTTCTACAGAAAAAAAGTGATAGAATATACCTTCTAGAAGAAATATACCTTGAAACTTTACCTTATAAAGGAATGTGTCACTGAATAAAATCTTTCATAATTTAATTTCGAGTTAACAATTTATATTTTTTTCTTCTTTTATATAAGAAAAATAAAGACTGGAATGAACAAAAATCAAAGTGAGATTTATGACCAATAATAAATAAATATTATTTTAGAATGTATTAATTATGTTCAAAACAATATTAATAAAAAAATCAATATACATTTCTAAATATATTACTCATAAAGTTCGCCACTATAGGCCTAATCGATACATCGAGAAAATTTTATCTCTACTGTTGTAAATATAGACATATTCATTATATAAAACATTTAATGTATGCTATACTTGGTACTTGACTCAGATCCTGCGAATTACTTAAAGTTGTTTTGGAATAGATTTTTTCAAAATCCAAACTTTACTTGCATTCGTGTTTAATATATGCATGAAAAAAGACGACACACATTCATTCTATATATAATTGATTGATTGGCTCAATTGAAACAAAAGAAAAATATATTTATTAAAAGATGAAAATATTTTATAAAATCAATTTTACCATTAAAATCATGGTCCATAACTAATTATTAATATATATTTGTTCTTTTTAATATTTATTTTTCCATACATACCATACATCATTATAATTAAATATTACGTGACTATAAAATTATAAGATATTTATAACACAATAAAAATAAGTTACTTTTGTATGAAACAAATACATTCTTAGTCTTTATACTAGATATATGTTGTTTGCGTGTCTTTGCCGGTTGAATAATTTTTTAATATAAAAAAAAGATAAGTAAAAAAAAATCAAGCCCCAAGTTATTTAGTTAAATTAGTAATTTAAATATTTATGAAAAAAATCAACAACAATAAATAAATCAATAAAAAAACAATGAAAGAAAATAAAAATCACAGGAGAGTCTATTTATATTATCAAATAACTTAATGTTAACATAATTGAAGAAAAACCATAAAATAAGAGAGTCAAACCTTTTATAAAAAAATAATAGAAGACATCAGTTTCAAAAAAAGGAGGGAATCGAGCGAGCCTCCTAAACTTGATATAATCTAAAAAATTATAATTTATTAAATCATGGATTGAAGTTTAATCAATAAGCTTAAATGTCATTCAATTTAATTTTAAAGAATAAAATGATTGGAAAAACTATTAATAAAAAAACTTGTAAAAGAAAAGGAACAAGAAAAAAAAGGGATAAAATCTAACAAGAAAAAACCTAACGAGGATGAAATCCAAAAAAAATATATCGCAAACAAAAAAAATTGCTATTAAAAAAATTAGGACTAAACTTTTAAAGTTAAAAAAAATCATAGATGATGATATTAAAAATTATTTGTAATATGATTTATTATCTGTAGATTACAAAATGATGGAGTGAAATAGAAAAACAAAATTAAGAGCTAACTTAATAGAATCAAACAAAAAAAAAGATAAAAAAGAAGAATTAAACTGAAAAAAAAACAAAGGTTTTTTTTTTAAAAAAAAAAACAAGACAACATTAATTTTAAAAAGAGAAAAAATAAGGCAAACCTCTTAAATCTTGTATATTCTATAAAAGTTGCATCCCATGAATTATTTTTATTCAAATTCAATTCAGAAACATAATTCTTAATTAATTTAATTTTAAAGAATGAGATCGGTAAAGAAATATTAATAAAAAAACTTATAAAGGCAACAAAAAGAATGAGAATGCAATTTAATGAAAAAATAAAACATAATCCAAAATAAAATCAATATCAATTAAAAAAACAAAGATCAAATCTTAAAAATTTTAAAAATCATAGGCTATAAAATTAAAAATATCTGTAAAAACCAAGTAAACTTGAAAAAAAATCATAAACATGGTCAAATTTTTAAAAAGTTGCAACGTATGAAACCTTGAATCCGAATCAATTGATAAGTTTATTATAACTTAATTTAAAAATATAAATTTAAATAAATTTAAATAAATAAAAAATAAAAAAACTCTGCGTGAACTTAACAGTCGACCTAGGTCAATAAATAAAAAAACAAAAAAAAATCTTTGAGTGAACTTAGTAATTGACTTGAGTCAATAAATTAAACATATAATATAAGACATGAAATTGAGATGACCTGTAAATAAGAAAGAGAAAAAAACATTGGTAAAAAAATTTAAAAACATACTTTAAAAAAGACAAAAGTCGATTAGAGCTAATTCTGTAGATCTATTACTTGAGTCATAAGACTGGGATAACCCTATTAAATGTAAATATAATAAAACAAAGAAGCAAGATTTTTAATCAATTAAATATTGATGGATAAAATTAAAAACATTAATAAAAAATAGCAATTAAATAATTATGACTAATTTCAATGTAAAAATTAAATTAAATTAAATGTTTTGGGAAAAATAAAATGAAATCAAATGTCTAGGAATGAAATTGTAAGAAACAAATCCATTAAGAAAATGATTTAAAAAAATAGCAATTAAAAGAATTAGATCCAAAATTAACCTAAAATTTAAATGAAAAGGTCCAAAATTAACCTAAAATTTAAATGAAAATAAATGCTTAGGGGTGGAATTGAAAAAAAAATCAATCAAGAAAATGATTTAAAACAAAATAAATAGAAATTAAAAAAAATAAGGATCAAATTTAAAAAATCAAATGATTAGAGATGAAACTAAACATAAAATCAAATTAGATATACTCATTGTAAATAAAATAATTGCAATTAAGAGAAAAAAATAAATCAAAATAAAAAATAAATAGAATGACTAACATAATTTTTTGCATGGCCAGCATGCAAATCTAAGAAATAAAAAATAAAAAAAATAAAAAAAATAATTTTGAGCCAAACCACGTTGGACCATAATATTTTTATGACTAAACAATAGTAACAAACAAATTATAGTAAAATTACAACCAAGCCCCTGCAGTAAAGGCTAAAGAATTCTAATTATAAGGGCAATGTAGTAGTTTAATTGTTTTTATAAAACATGAAAATATAAATATATCTTTATATAGAAGGAATTGTATTATTTTATTAATTGATTACATTAATAATTTTATTATACATCACATAATATATTTACTAAAATAACTTTGTATAATTTTTTTAAAATGTTTATATCACAGTGAAAAGATCATTTTATTCTCAAAACTAAAATTAAAGTTAAAATAACAAAGGGGGTAATGTAATAATTTAATTGTTTTATAAAACATGAAAATACAAAAATATCTTTGTATAGAAGGCATTATATTATTTCATTAATTGATTAAATTAATAATTTTATTATGCATCATAAAATATATTTACTAAAATAACTTTGTATAATTTTTTAAAAATATTTATATTACAATGAAAAAATCATTTTATTCTCAAAACTAAAACTAAAGTTAAAATAACAAAGGGGTAAAATAATATGTGTGTTTTGGGGCACAATAATATTGCTAGGGGGTTATTTATTTTATTTATTTATTTATTTTTGATAACAAGTAAGATAAATAAATATTTTTTTGAAAAATAGAAAAGATGAAATAAAATAAAACAATGGAGAAAGGAAGGTCACAGTGGGTTTGTGTGTGTAGAGTCCGAGTATGACTAGATAGGAAGCGAAGATAAGTCTTTTAAAAGTACATGCGGCAGTCAGATTTCCTCAGCTCTCCTTTTCTTCTCAGCTCACTTCCCAAAATCTTTCTCTCTCTTATACAAAGTACTCCCATTCTCTCTCTACAGTGATCACTGCTGACTACATTTGCAAGGGAAGAAGGATACATTGAGAGAAATTGTCGATCAAGAAGCAATAAAATGGCTTCCTCTACTTCTTGTTTGAGACTTGAAAATGTTATCTTTTCATCAACCCATAGAAAGCTTAGGCAAACTAATGCAAATGGCAGTGTCCTCCTCTCTTCACCTATCCGTTCTTTCTC
This sequence comes from Populus euphratica, assembly GCF_000495115.2. Classification (NCBI taxonomy): domain Eukaryota; kingdom Viridiplantae; phylum Streptophyta; class Magnoliopsida; order Malpighiales; family Salicaceae; genus Populus; species Populus euphratica. Next base: position 767,172 of record NW_011499882.1, on the reverse strand, counting down.
TCTTTTATCATCATCTTCTTTGTTTTCACCAAAATTTGCTCTCTTAAAAAATTTACATTCAGTTAGTTCTTCCCTCTCCGTCAAAGCTTCCTCCTCTACTGCCATTGCTGAACCTGAAGGCATCAAGGTCCTTCCTTTTCTGTATTTTGTGCATATACAAATGTTTGTTTGCTTTATATGGCACTAAGTAACGAATGGGTATTTGATTCTTGTGTTTTGCAGATTAATTCAGTGTCTACAAAGCCAATTGAGGGTCAGAAGACAGGGACAAGTGGTCTGCGAAAGAAGGTAGTTTTCTGCTTCTTTTTTCTGTTTGGTTGCTGAGAAAGTAGAGAAAAGTGATTTAGTATTCTGGGTTTTATGTTCTTTGTTGAATAAAAATGAGTGTAGTTTGATTTTAAATTGATGGGCAGAGGTGATTTATTCTGGTTTCAAATTTATGTTTTTGTAGGTTAAGATTTTCAAGGAGGAAAATTACCTTGCAAATTGGATTCAGGTTTGGTTGTTTTCTTTTACATGTTTTTTGGCATTAAATTTTGTGTTGTGTCATTGTTTAGGGGGTATTTGATAAAGGTTTTTGGTAAAGTTTGAATTTTTGTATGTGCAGGCATTGTTTAATTCATTGCCACCAGAGGATTACAAGAATGGAGTGTTGGTCTTAGGAGGGGATGGTCGTTACTTCAACCTAGAAGCTTCACAGGTGATTGCTGTTACTTAATCAACCTGTTATGATTAGTTAATAATACCTTTTATATGTTTAATTCTGTGGCTCCTTCTCTGATTATTGGAGTTGTGTGGACTTAAAATGCAGATAATCATCAAAATTGCTGCTGGGAATGGTGTTGCTAAAATCCTTGTCGGCAAGTAAGTACCACGATTGATCCTTTTGTTGTCAGATGGAGAAAATGCATATATGCAAAGGAGGATTGATGTATTAGATGAATGATATATGCTAGGACTAATTGTTTGAGACCGATTTTTATGCACTGTGATAGCTGCTTTTGACTAATAGAACCAAACTTTGAGTTGATAACAAATTGTTTTTTTAAGTTAATTAACGCCAAAAGCCCAGGATGGTTTGATTGAGAATCATGTTCGTAGTCAATTGGGAAGAAAAAATAAGGTTGAAATATTAATCAATTATAACTTAGCTAACTCTCTTTTATCAGATGCTTTGCTTGATAATCATTTTGGAGAACTTCAAAGAATTATAGTATTTTCTTTCCATCTGAAGTTGTAAATATGAAATACCTTTTGGAATCTTGAATCATGTTTATGCAATTTTGGCACTGTTTACGGTGTTATTCCAACATTTCAGGGAAGGTATTATGTCCACTCCAGCTGTTTCTGCTGTGATCCGAAAGAGGAAGGCAAGAACATACTTCTCATCTATTCTTTGACCAGACATTCAGCATCTCATTTCAATGCCTTAATAAACTTTCCCCTTTCCCTGCCTAACCTAGCAAATAAATCTGCAGGCCAATGGTGGATTTATAATGAGTGCAAGTCATAATCCTGGAGGACCTGAATATGATTGGGGTATCAAGGTAAATTGCTTATTCTCATCTAATACTCCTGCTTAATTATAGTTTCATCTTGACCCTCAACCCCACTCCTACCCTTTTTATGAGCTGTAAAAAAATATGGGAATCAAGCACGATGAGCTGATTTGCATAGTGCAGCAAGCTTCTTTACTTTTTGGCTATCATACTACTGGTCATTGTCAGCTATCTGTTTTTTAATTTATTTTTGCATTCGTCATACATGTTGATGATTTAACCATCCTGACATGTTATGGTTTGCAATTTAGTATCTTGTTAACAGAGATCTTTTTTTCCCATCACATATTGGTGTTTTAGTTGAATGAACTGACCATGTTGAGTTACTTGCAAATCGACCAGTTGATGTGGCTTGCTTCCTTTTTTCCCCTTACATTTCCCAGTTTAATTACAACAGTGGGCAACCTGCACCTGAATCCATCACTGACAAGATATATGGAAACACCCTTTCTGTAAGTATCTGGCTATTTCTTTATCAAAAAAGTATCTTGTTATTTACTTGTAATTCCTTATGTTCAGCTATTCATCTTTCTTCAACATGGTTACGTTCTTCTGGTTTTATATCCTTTTTGAAGAGTAAAAATGTAATCATTGCATAGGTTTACCCCTGTACACTAGTTTTTTATTCAATTGTAAATAATGTGCTCTGACTATAAGTCTCTATTCGATGTGTAGAAGCTTTAGATGAAATATTTATTTGTTTCCTAAAGTAGACACCAACCTTGGCAATTCCGAGCACTACCACTTGAGTATGGTTTTTTCTCCTCTGTGTGAATGAACAATCCAAAATTTCACAGCTATAAACCTGTACCAAGATGACAGGATCCTTACACAACCAATCTGTGTTTTCTGATACGAACCTTTACCAAGGTTCAGCCTTTTTGCTATAATCAACACGAGGAAGTTTCTATAATACTTCTCTAGGTCAGTTATGCTAAATAAAACTGAAAAGACCAGCAAACCAATAGGTTGCCTGGTTTAGGCAAGTTAATTTATAAGCTAATTGCTCATTGATTTTATTGAGACTCGGTCAATTTGAAGTATTTCTGTGTTTATTAGTATGGATGTTCTGCTTCTTTTTCTTTGTTTTCTTTTTCTTATTTTTAACTTGCTTAATATTCATTTTTTCTTGTTCAAAAAATGCTATAATCTTGTGATTTTCATAAGTGAAGGTTTTGGGTCGCAACTGGACATCATCTCACCTCCATAATTATTTAGACGTGCATGCTTGATTATTTGACTTCCTATAATTTGGTAGTTCCTGCATGAATCTGAAATTTTGTAAATTCTATGCAGATATCTGAGATTAAGATGGCAGACATTCCTGATGTTGACCTTTCTACTCTCGGAATCACAAAATATGGAAGCTTTAGTGTTGAAGTAGTAGACCCAGTTTCTGATTATTTGGAGTTAATGGAGGTTAGAAACAAAAACATGAACGTGCATCTTTGGATGATCATTCATTTGGATTTCATGTCAGTAATGTATGGATTATTTTGCAGAATGTATTTGATTTTAAGCTCATCGAAAGTCTCCTTTCACGATCTGATTTCAGGTACATTTATTCACTGCCAAGTGACATTGCCATTTTTTCTTACATGTTCCTTCATGCATATGATAAATGAAGAAGATCCTCTACTCCTTTTGGCTATCTTATGTTATGTATACTCCTCCAAGTATTAACTTATGGATGAATTAACCTGAACTGATGTTCATAACTTCTCAACTTGGCAATAAAGTCTCCCCTGAACTATTTGCAGTCAATCTATGTAAGCCCGTTTTCACTAGATCACTATATCTGTTGCTACTTTCACAGATGCTGTGTTTCTTTTGCTTCTCATATGAAGACTTCTCAGCTAAAATATTGTGTTTGCCATCATGATCATCTGTACCTTCCGCTATTTATTTTCCCTGTACAGAAGCATGCACAGTTTTTGCTTGTGTTGTGTTTGATGCAAGTTCTATACTCTTGCATAATAGGCATTGTTGAATCTCAAATTCATATGTGGAAAGCTATCTTTCTGGGTTTTAAAGTATATTATATGGTATTTTACTTTCAGGTTTATATTTGATGCCATGCATGCTGTTACTGGGGCTTATGCAAAACCTATCTTTGTGGACAAGCTTGGGGCCAGTCTGGTATTTTCTGGATGAGACATTTTGATAATATTTTTGAACTATCCGATATTTCCTGATAACATATGTTAAGTTTTGCATGTAGGATTCAATTTCAAATGGAGTGCCTCTGGAGGATTTTGGGCATGGCCATCCAGATCCTAATCTTACGTAAGATGGCTATTTACTTCTTGACCATATAGCAAGTTGTAATCATTTGATATCCTATTAACCATATCTTTTACTCTAAATCAGATATGCCAAGGGCTTGGTAGACATCATGTATGCAGAGAACGGGCCAGATTTTGGAGCTGCAAGTGATGGTATGTCAGATGAATTTTAAAGACACTGACATGCTTCATTTTTCAAGTGTTTGATGTGCTATTAATTGCTTGAGTGAATGTATGCATGAATTCACTGGCAGATTAGGCTGCACTGAGCAATTCCTTTGGGGTTTTGAACTAAATTTTGATCTGAAAGTTAAGGGTTTCCCTTTTGTGGCATCAACTAAGTAAAATTTCAACTGCAAATAAATTTTAGGTTGTGGCCATGGTTTTTATTGTTTGACAAAATATTGGAATGATGAACTTAGTAGCTGTACCAACAACCTAAGTTACTTTGCCCTTTTATCAGACTACAAGCATTGACCATATAAGAATGGTGTATTTGACCTGTCAAAGCTATAGATTAAATTAAGTCTCAAACACTGAAGGAAAATATAAGTTTTTAATCCATATATGAATAGCTAATTGCTGAAATTTATATTTCAACTGATTTTGCTCATTTTGGAGAGATACCAATTACGAATCCATAAGTATTTCTAATTAAGAAGTCCAGTTATGCAAGTATATCAGGAGGCACTCTTTTAGTAAATTTTGTTACTGATAGTAACGTTGCTTTATTTAATTAATCTGTCATATGCGTTCAGATCACAATTATATATACTGTGTGCATCTGTTGTTTTCACTCTTTTTCATTGAAATAAATGAGCCAATTTGAAATCAACCCTCAAGTTACACTGTTTAACACTGTGACACTTTATTCAACAAGATCATTTTGAGTCTCGAATTTGTTGATGTTGTTGTTTCAGTGGTTTTCACTGCTATATCTGTAGATGATATAATGAGGAAACCAGTAGTCAAATAGGAAGAAATTGTGTAAAATTCTGGGGGGGCTGGTGCAAATCTTGAATGAATTGATTTGGGTGGTGAACCATATTATATAGTTTCTGCCAAGCTTGGGACACAATAAATCTGCGGATGCCAACCTTGATAACAGTAGTTGAATATAAATCAAGGTTTGATCCACTCTTTAGCTGACTATAGGATGGATTTTGATTAAAAATAAACTAGGTTAATATAAGCAACCAATGCTTGGTATTCTATTTTTGTGCTACATGCTAAAGAAAAAGGAAGATTCATGTTAAAGTACTTTAAATCCATACAACAAATATATATATCAGGATCTGTAAATCCTGGGCAGGAACTTCGTTTTGGTCCTTGAAGTTTTGGTAAGAGTGTTTGACAACATTGGTGTGAGGGCAGGTATAATGAAAAAGGTGAAAATGAAAACTTAGGCTGCCACAAATGTCTTTCCTAAACACTATGTGGGTGTATTGCTTGGATCAGATGACTGAGTAATTTCTGTTTCTTATTGAACCATTTGGCTCATCTTTGAGCTCCATATTGTGATTAATCATCATATCGATATTCCTTAATATCCCTTTTTCAGAAGTAACTTTTCTTACCATTATTCAGGAGATGGGGACAGAAACATGGTCCTAGGTAGAGGGTTTTTTGTCACTCCTTCAGATTCTGTCGCTATCATCGCTGCCAACGTGGAGGAAGCCATTCCATACTTTACAAGTGGCCCCAAGGTAGAAAATTCTGCAGATATTTTTCAACCTTTTTGATGTCCAAAGGAACAAAAAATAAATATCTTGTTTCCACATTTCAGGGTTTAGCTCGGTCCATGCCAACAAGTGGTGCTCTAGATCGTGTGGCTGAAAAATTGAATCTTCCATTTTTTGAGGTCAGGCAACCCTTGAATGAAATTCTAGTTTCAATAAATAGGGAGACCATAGAAGGTAGAATAGGGCTTTGCATTGATAGAGATGCTTTTCTCCTGACAATCTTTTAACTTGGGTTCAGGTCCCTACTGGTTGGAAATTTTTTGGGAATCTTATGGATGCTGGAAAACTGTCAATTTGTGGTGAAGAAAGTTTTGGAACTGGTTCTGATCACATTCGTGAGAAGGATGGCATATGGTAAATGTCTGAGATGCATCCAATGAACCTCTCACATGGAACAACATTAAGGGTTTTCCTGCCAATTAATGTTAAGAAAAATAGCTTTACATTTCGTGCTTAGTGCTGGTTATAAAATTCCACCTTGCTATAGAAGGTTTTCTGCAGTTTTATGCTTTTTGTCTCATGACATTCCTTAAACCTTTCTTCATTTTCTTATCATGCCACAGTCATCTAAGCCTTATAATTTATCACACTTGCAAAAATCTCTGTGGTAATTGTCAAACATTCTACTTCATATCAAAATGAAAACCAGAACCAGCACCTCCCTACTAGTATATTATAATTCAAGCATTTTGCAGGTTGGTTTCTATGTGAAAAAATCTTCATCTTGCCAAGGTCTGCTTGATCGTTGGGTGTTTATTACCCTCAATGGATCGTTTCCAATTCTCTGTTTGCATTCAATAGCAACAGATTGTCTGCTACTCTGCCATGAACTGTGGCTGGGTCCAATTGCTAGGGGTAGAAGGGCTGCTGTATATCTGTCCTTACCTATTCCTTCTGATAGATTAGAGGGTCTGGATGGAAGTGGAAGATTGGATGCCTTGCTGATGGAACTATATGCTAGTTCAAGTGGTTCACAACCTTGGAGCTAAATTAGAATTTAAATAGTTGTTTGATATTATCTTTTCATAGGAATGCTTTGCTTTAAATTGGTAGGTGTTTGACCTCATCACAACATAGTCTGTCTCATTGCATGTTTCACATTTGACCTTATCACAACAGTCTGTCTTTTGCATGTTTCAGATTTTCCAACACTAGTATATTGTTTAGATTTTCTATCTATTGTTGATTATTGCAAAATCTCATCAGAATCATGTTACGACCTAGTATATTTAGAAAGCTTGGTGAACCAGATTCAGTCAGTTCTTTTCCTTAAAGTTCTATTGCACTGAATCATGTTTACATTTTTAAGGCCATTGTTTCTGAAAGACCCTCGTATTTTGTTTGGTTTACCACATCTCGCTTCCTCTGTTATGAAAGATTGTCAAATTGCATACAGAATAACAAATCTATCTAAATGCAGGGCTGTTTTAGCATGGCTTTCGATTATTGCATACAGAAACAAAGACAAGAAACCAGGGGAGAAGTTAGTATCTGTTGCTGATGTTGTGAAAGAGCACTGGGCAACCTATGGAAGAAATTTCTTTTCTAGATATGATTATGAAGTAAGCATCGTCCAAATCTTTTGTAGACCATGGTGTAGTTGATTCTTTGGATACAGCCATGGACTAAACTTCCAGTGTGTAAGTAGAGGTGTGTACTGGGTACAATTCTTTAATTTATGTAAATTCTTTTTCAGGAATGTGAATCAGAAGGTGCCAATAAAATGATACAGTATCTTAGAGATTTAGTCTCTAAGAGCAAACCAGGTGACAAGTATGGTAAGTTTATATTTGATCTCCTTTTCATTTAATCACCGCCTGCTATCTGACAATCTTTGAGCATTTTATTACAATTTGCTTTATAGGAAATTACACCCTTCAGTTTGCTGATGACTTTACATACACTGATCCTGTAAGTTAAAACTCTGCATGTTTAACTGATCAAATTTGATCAGTTGCGATTTCACCAAGCACCTGTAGCCTGATATCACTGCCATGTTTAACTTATCTTTTATGTGATTATTATAGGTGGATGGAAGTGTGGTATCAAAGCAAGGCATCCGGTTTGTTTTCACTGATGGATCAAGGATCATATTCCGTCTATCTGTATGCTTAATTGATTATAGTTTTATGTCAGAGTTTGAAGCTTCATAGGCTCTGGTTTTTCTTTTAACTGGAACATCTACATCTACAGGGAACTGGATCAGCAGGTGCAACTGTCAGAATCTACATTGAACAGTTTGAACCAGATGTCTCTAAACATGAGATGGATGCTCAAGTAGCCCTAAAACCATTAATAGGTCAGTACTATTTTTTCCTTCAAGTAAAATGCTAATTTCTCTGGCATTACTAGAATATGTATTCATGATATGTTTTGGTTTGTTTTAGATCTGGCGTTGTCCGTATCAAAATTGAAAGACTTCACAGGAAGGGACAAGCCTACAGTCATCACTTGAAATTTAACAAAAATTGGGAGTCTCAAGAATCTAGTCGTATGCCAAGTTATGCTTAATGGCAGGTCGGGCTTTCCATCCTCTTCTGGTTTTACTTGCCATACGTATTGTTTCTGCTCAATTTCGGTTGTTCTTTAGCTAGTAATGGCATTATGGTTCAATAAATCTCTCCATGTAAATCGTGTAAAAACATATCTATGCAAATAAAATCTCTTGCTTTCGCTACATGCCCTTGTTAATCTTCATATCTCCCTTTTTGATTTGAAGTCATGCATTGATAACAGTAGAAATGTTAGACATAAATATCAGCTATACGTAAACAGAAACCTCGTCTGGAATATGGTTCCTGTAACCTCCTTATCTGATGCCATTAGAACACACCCACTCAAGCTCTATATAAGTTTCCTGTTACTCCTGCCATTCTAAAATCCTCCAAATCAATGTCAACTTATTCACTGACCTTTTTTTACCTATATGAAGATCCCACCAATCTACTTTGGAGCTGTCTGGATTTTTCACATTTGATAGCTTCTCTCGTTTGCTCGCTGTCTCAGCCTACAGTATTTTGATCTTTAAGTTTACTTTAGTTTCACGAAATTGTCGCTCGAATGTCACTGGAATTTGGAACCCTTTTAGGTCGGAAATAGGAAAAACAAGTAACAGGAAATGGGAGCGAGTGGAAAGTACCAGACTAAAAAGGCTGAATAGAGAGAGTGAGTATATTGTTACATCGCTTGTCATTTCATTTAGTTTCATCCATCTGTTTCATGACGACAAGATGAAACAATATATCCATGATGAGACAATTACAAGTCACTTGCAGATATTTCCGTGAATTTGTACACACCAATTTGCCTCCATCTGATAAGCAATTCCCCCTCAATGCTATGTCCACGTAATAAATTTGGCCCAATAACTACCAACGATGAAGATCTTTAGTATTATGTATCATCCAGTGACCATTCTTCATGCATTTAGATCGATGATAGAGCTTGTTGCATTGTCATGTCGATCCCTATAAAAGACATGATCTTGTGGTGTTTTATGGCGATCAAAACAGCTCTTTTTAATGTCAAGGTTGATCCTAGTGGTCTGCTTTTATCTGATCAGATCATCATGATGAAACATCCAATGGCAGGCCGCGACCGCCTTTTGTGAGAGCCTAGTGTACAACTAAGACAAGCATGACCGCAAGATGCCTATAATGGGGAAAATTTGTCTTAAATACTTCCCTAGTCTTCTTTAAAATGCAAGCTAACACTCTCCAGCAGCTCCAATTGGTATAATGGCACAGCAAGCACTCAACATGAGAGAACATGCTGGGACACTATTTTTGTCCTTCTAAAGTTCAAATGCAGCGTCATCCACTTCCCTCTCATAAACTTTTATACCCTTCGTTAGGATGTGACATTATCTAACTGCATTATCATCTCCACAGACTAACACTTCAAAGAGGGACCCCAGAAGTGCTTTTTCAGTATGAGAGAAAACTTGAGATGCAGGCTTTTCTTAATTTCTTTATCCCCTCCTACTTTCAACCCGGAGCAGCAAAATGTTAACCCTAAAATCCCTTGGCTTCTATGATGTTCCCTATTAAGGACCCAATACTGTGAATTTTCTGCTGTGAATCATTTTAATTGAGGGAGGATTTGGACTTCTTAATCCCATACTTATAAGCCTTTTTTTTTTGTTATTTGCTCCTTGGTTGCCCCTTAAATGGACACTCGAGATTCCAAGTGAAGCTGGAGCAGGTTCAATAGGATTTCCTTTGGCGAAGTGAACATACTTTCAGAATCGTTACAATGGAGCCCGCCTTTTTCTTCAAAAATCCAAAACCAAAATCTATCTGGATTGTCTCTGCTCCCCATTTCTTATGTGATTTAAGTCCTCCACCAGACCCACCAACAAATAATTGTACAGACAGGGAAAAGTAAGCAAAACTTGTAGTGCATCATCATATAAGAGGATAGAACTGTAATACACACACTTACGCTATAGTTACTGTAATAGATCCAGTAATAGATCCAACCTTGTTGGGTCTATCAGTTTCATAGGATTTGCTCTTGAAGAGAGAAAACTCAATTTGCCCCACCTTTTTATCTGCATGACATTGTGACAACTAAACCATCATGCTAGTTGCATCTAGCGATGGACCTTGATGCCTTCTCTTTCTTTTCCACCTACTGTCCTCTGTCCTGTAGTGAACAATTTCATGTTTGGCGAACTTCTCTCAACTTTTAGAGAGTTTTTTGATCATCAGAAATTATATAAACCATTGTCGAGAACATTACAACTAAATATATCTCTAGAAATGATACAAACTATGCCACCAACCCTATAACATATTGCAGTTGAAGGTATTTTTGGTTTGCTGATTTGACTTTACCATATCAAAAGCATTATAAATGCGTGTTTGATATTGCGCTTATATTAAGAAAAAAGCTATAAATTATAGCATTTTCTTAGCCAGGATTTCAAGAAATTTTTTTGTGTGGATCTATGTTTTCAATCCGTGATTGAGATAAAACATAGACCGCACCACACCCCATTATATAAATAAACAAAGACCAAAAATCCTTAAAATGTATCAATTTAATGATTTGTAATTTTAAAAAATAACAATTCATGAATTCACTTTGAAGTCTTCAAGTCATCTCAAATAGGGATAAAGCCGCAAGCTCTCAAAACTTGACTAAACCATGAAGGGGTTAATAATTTTCTTTGTAACCTTTGTTTTCTTGAGCATTGAGAGTTAATCAACATGCTAATTTGAAGAGTGATTAACTTCTCCACAAGATCTTGTCGGTGATACGTAAATCCCAAGTGATTAATGGAGATTTATTATTAATTATAAAGAATAACGCCATGATTTTAGGTTTTAAAAGAGTTCATATCTTGCAATCTATTCCTTGCAAAGAAAGAGTTAATTTCTACTACCATTCATTATTGCTCTCATACTTCTACTTTATTTGCGACCCTTGTTGGCTTCAACTTCATTTACTAAAAATTAAGAAGAAACAAGAAATTTTTGTTATGTATTTACTTTCCAAGCATCCCTTTCCATGGCTTGTCCAAATTGATGGCTACTTTTTTTGTATTGTTTTAATGGGGGGATTAATTGCTTTTATGCATTTTTTAGTAGGTAATGGTGGCTACTTTGTTACACCTTAAATAATAATAATTAAGTCAAGGCAATTATGCACTCCTCCACTATCAAATACCATTCATCCTGTCATGCATGTCTTTGGCAATCCATTTTTCTATATAATTCTTGATTTCCTTATTTATATTTGACTTTAGGGAACAGTTATTTATGCATACAACTTTGACTTTATGAATTTTATTAAATAAAATCATTCTCTTGATGACTAGTGTTAGATTAATTAGATCTTTAAACCTATGTATACCGTTGGATCTTAATAATATATATTATCCTAAAATATCTAATCGAAAAAGCTTGAACTAGTGCAAGTGGAGAAACATAAAGCCAACATATTAAATTATTACTTAGAAAAAAGATAATCCTAAAATAATTGATAGCTTATTAAGAATTTTACTTATAAAATATACTTAAGAATTTTATTATTCTTTTAGCTAATCCATATTAAACTATTGAGTTAAAACTCTAATGTGATCTCTCTATACAATTTTTTTGAGTTATTATATCCCTATATATAATACTTGTACTATGTTATTGTCTCATGTAGTGGGTTAGATCAAATTTTTTTATGTAAAAAGTATCTACATGTTATTAATGTTTTTTCTAATTAAAAAAATAAAAATAGTGTGAGAATTGATTCAATGTAATTTAATTATCTTGATATATCTAAAAATAATCCAAATGAACTGTAAAAATATAATAAAATTTAAAATAAAATCAATTTAACTTTTAAAATATGTACTTGGATGTGTTAAAAATAAATTATAATTTCCGAGCATTTGACTCTTTCTCTCTCTCTCTAACACACAAGGGAGTTAATAATCCAAAAAATTATACTAAATTGTTAGTGTACGGGTACAATTTCAAGCCTTTAACTCGTGTTCTGTTACATGGTAGTGATGCTATTGAAACATCATGTAGGTTCATAAAATCTTCCCACTTATTAGATATGTTTATAATGGAGATTTGTTTAGTGATATACATGCAGCTCTAGTCAACTGAAAAAAAAAATACACCATTATTTTTAAGTTCAAACAGTAGATGTGACGATGCCTTAGTGCTCAACACACGCTCTTCCATTCTCTTTCTCACTGAAGAGACTATCTAAAATCGTGTCTCCATTATTTTTTTATTTTTTTTATTTGGGAATTTCTCCTTTCTGAACATTAACAAGATATTCTAAAATTCTGTGTTTTTTTGGATGATTCTTTAAATAAATTTCAAAATATATATTAAGAGCATTTTTTTTCATAATTATTGACACAAGACTAACATTTCTTCTCTCCTTAATTCTAACACACAAAATTATTGTGTTAATTTCAACACAAATTTGATTGAGTACTTTGTGGATTTCATGTGAAGTCTTCGGAGACAATTTGTTTTTGGACTTCAAGGACATTTCCGGGCACAATGTATTTAGCATGTACTTCGGTGCCGACGGATTTTTCTTCATTTCTTCCATGGAATTGGTGCTCGGAAGCTGTTGGGACTACTTTCTCATGTTGAATAAAACCCTTGTTGATCATGGAATTTCTGACTCGCATATCATATAAAGTGTTGAAACATGGCAATAAAAAGCATATATATCAAATCGGGTCCCAGGAATAAAAATGGGCAAAATCAGGTGCTAGATAAATCATTAAATTTCTTGACATTTTCCAGTTCCTAAAATGCTTGTGGTTTTTAAACCAAATGCCTTGGTTTTAAAATGCCTTCTTTGTATCAATTCTTACAATTTTGTTTTGACAATGTTTTTCATGGTAATTTGATGCTATCACACAAGAATTCATAGCAAATTAATTTTGAAATTAATTTCCACTTAGTTATTTTTATAATTTTTTCATATTATATTTTATCAAATGTTTTGACATTCAAATTTCAATCCACCCATCAGCCATACGACATCTTATCTATCTATTGATAAACTATTTTAATGATATTTTTTTAATTATATTTTATTAAGTAGTATTTGGTTATTGTCTTATAACAGAACAGGCAGAGTTAAAAAAAATAAAAATATATGATTTCTTAATTTTAATGTGAAATTATAAAATTTTATTTGAAAAACTATTTCAAAAATAATTTATTTTATGTTTTTATTTTTTTATCTTATCAATCAAATATGTTTTTATTTTTTTATATTTGTATATCCTGTCATAAAATGTTAACCAAATACAATACTCAATTATCTAATAATTTCTTGAATTTTTTAAATACTATCATTATGTTAAGTTAATATAATTTCTCCCCTTACTTTCAATTAAGCGAATGGAATCCAAGTGCTTGCAAGTAGCGATTGCAAAAGTGAAACAAATTAAATTAAGGAGTACCGTGAAGGTAAATACCATCATACCTAGCAATCTCCGTTGAAGTGTCCCAATTGGTTTTTTTTTTTTAATAAAATTTATGTGGTAAAATTAAAAATAAATAAATCTCTTACAACTTAATTTACCTTTTGTCCTTTCTTTTGTATGACATATTGTAGCTTACTTTGGCAACTAGTACGATGAGTATAGGTCTCCTTTAATTTTAGAGTTTCTTTTCCTACCATTCTTAACCATAAAGCAAAAAAAATAAAAATAAAAAAATAGTTGATTAAGCGTTGTTTGTTTTCGTTATAAAAACTATATTTAAAGTTAAAAAACATAAAAATATATTTTTTAAAAAAAACTTAAAATGTAGCAAACCGTGTAGATAAATGATAACTAACATTAAATAACAAATAGCTGAATTGAAGATTTAAGTGACAATTTTAACTGTAAAATAACATTTATTTTTTACTGTAAAATCTACAAGCAAAATCAAGAGGGAGTGCTACTAATTAATGCTTGTCCATTTACTCCTGAACTCGAATCTCCAAGAGACCCCGCAAAATAAAAAAAATGATGGTACAAATGGTGCAAAAGGCAAGCAAATATTGGTGGATTATTAAGGGAAATTGAACAATGTTGTCCTTAAAATGACAGATTTTCCTTTTCTATTTATGGCCAAAGAATTCATGTAAGGTGTTAAATCAAATTTAGTTGAGGCCTGCTTTAGAGAGGAAAATCATAGGCTTCCTTCATGTGAATGGGATTTTTATGTCCAACCCCCCCGAGGCACTATCCCACTGGGAACTTTAATCAATTGACCTTAATTGCCACCTATAAACCACCCCACTGGGAACTTTCATAATTCCTAATGTTTGACAGAATTTGTCGTGTTTCTTTTTTCAGATTCAGACTCAGTACATGTTTGGTAGGAGGGACCAAAGGGGTAAGAATTTACCCTTATAATTTCTCATCCTTATGTTTGATGCAAATTTAGAAGAAGGAGAAGTTTTTAAGAAAGTTAATGATAAGCCATGACGTTCAGCTAGAGATTTCAAATCAAATCTTAAATATTTTGGAGGAGGTTGATGGGAAACACAAACAGGACGTAATAATGTAGTGCACGAGTCACACGTATACATGCATGGACTCGGTCTTAGCAACATGCATGGACTAAATCTTAGCAATTAGAGAAATTGATTCTTGGTGTTATTTTTTTGTTGCATTTTATTTCAGTTGTATGTAAAATTCATTTCTATTATTTTATTTGTGTGTCGGTTACTAGTAATGACCTTATGATGTTTCTCTGTTTTTGGCTTACCATTTTTTTTAGTTTCATGCATATAGTCTGCTATTTATGTAGTCGTGGATTATCAATAAGGGATAAAAAAATTATTTTAGTGCAGTTAAACAACAATATATCATCACCCAAAAAGAATAGTTTCATGAGCATTTTTATTTACATTTAACGAATCCTATATTCGATATTAGAGCTAGGTTTTTCATGAGAACCAATAAAGAGCGAATTAAGCACTTAGAGTCTGGGCTCGGTGCAGTTCAGGAAGGACTACAATGAATGGAGTTTGGTATGAACGACAAGCTCTATCATTAAAAGGAAGCTCTTAATTGCCTTTCAAATGTGTTGCTCTCTAATCATCTAGAGTCCTCAAATCATGGAAATTACCATCGAGAAAACCAAGATGGAGGCAGGTAGATCATCTCATCCAAATCAGCCAAGCTAGAATATTTATACTTTTTTGGAGACAATCCAATGGAGTGGTTTAATCGAGTAGAATGATTTTTTAAATATTAAGGTATGAAAGAGAACTAAAAGGTTTCCATGACTACTTACCACCTTGAAAGGAAGGCCAACCAATGGTGCTAATGGCTTCATAGGACATTATAGGAAGAAGGACACGTGACTTCATGAAAAGCATTCGAAGAGGAATTATAAGCTTGCCTCGGACCATAAGGATGCGAAGACTTTGTTGAAGCTCTCTCGAGAATCAAGCAACAGGGAACATTGAGAGATTATCAACGTGAATTTAAGAAGCTTGACAACAATGTGTATGGATGGATACAAAGAGCATTGGTAGGGACGTTCATGAGAGGTATAAAGGCTGAGATTTTTTATGGGATATGGATGTTTAAACCACATTCCCTCATAGAGGCCATTAATTTAGCATAAATGTGAGATGAACAGCTTATACCACAATAACGGTTCATGTGAACTACAACTATAAAAACTTAAACTTTTTCACAAACCACACGTGTAGCTCCTGTTACCCCTATTGTTCTAATTAAGCACTTAATATAGAAGGAAATGCAAAAAAAAAAAAAAGGTTCAAGGTCTCTGTTTCAACTACAATGAACATTTCACAGCTAGATATAAATGTTAAAGACCACAGTTATTACTTTGGAAAGGCATGCAGGTAATGTGGTAAGTGAAGAAATTATTGACTAACAGACGTTAGAAGAAAACCAAAATGGAGATACAAGGGATGTATAAGAACCTGAAATCATGTTGCATGCATTAATAGGATGGACGAGTCTAAAATCCATGTGCATAACTGTAAGAATGGGCCTTCATGAAGTGGTGGTTTTGGTTAACAGTAGATTAACGTATAATTTCATCAATAATAGTTTTACAAATTTGCTCAAGTTGCGAATCATTCCTACATAAGCATTTTCTGTTTGGTTAGCTAATGGAGAAAAACTAAAGTGTAGGGGGCATTATAATAAGGTATAAATAAAGTTGCAGAGCATCGAGTTTTGCCTTATTTTTTTACTTGCCTTTAACAGGTCTTAACCTTATACTTGGTATGCAATGGCTTGAAATGCTTGGCTTCGTGGTTTGTAATTGAAAACAATTTACTATGGATTTTATTAGGGACAATCAAAATTGAAGGCTGCAAGGTGTAGACGTGCAAGTAATATAAGTTCCTTCACCTAACGAATTATTGAATGAGCTTCACTAAGGCCATATATTATTTGCAATATGCTTTCAACCAATCCAAGGAACAAACATCACATGGTGCGCCACTTGATGATAAGTAGCAAAACATGCAAAGGTTGATGAATAACTATATGGATGTGTTCTAGGAGCCCTTGAGTCTGCCACCTATGCATGAGGTAGAGCACTGTATTATGCTCAATGAGGGGATCAAGCCAATTGATGTATGGTCATATTGATATGCTCATTTATAGAAGGAAAACATAAAAAAATAAGTTCAAAAGATGTTGAATTCTAGCCTCATTCGACTGAACACCAATATGGTTTCATCGTCAGTATTATTGGTGAAGAAAAAAAATGGAAGATAGCGATTTGATATAGACTACACCATATTCAATATTGACAACATCAAGGATCGACTCTTTATTTTGATAGTAGACAACATGTTGGATGAATTATATGGCACATTCTTTTTTACCAAGCTCGATATAAAGGCCAAATATCACCAAGTAGGAGTAAATCCTTTCAACATACTCAAAATTGCATTTCATACTCACAACCGTCAATACAAATATTTAGTGATATTGTTTGGTCTATATAATGCACCTTCTATCTTTAAAGTTTATTTTGATTTTCTTCGATGATATTCTCATATATAGTTTTACTTGGGATAGGCATGTAGTGCATGTTAAACAAACCTTGGACATTTTAAGGCAACATCATTTTTTTACCAAGGCCAACAAGTGCATTCAACCAATAAGAATTGTAATATTTAGGACACATTGTTACGTCTCAAAAAGTGAAGGTCAATAATCACAAAAATGCATCCATGGTGGTGTGGCCTTAACCAACTAATATTCCTGAATTACGTGGTTTTTAGGTTTAACAGGATATTATAGAAAATTTATTTGAAATTATATCATCATCACTCGACCGCTTAACAACCTCTTCAAGAAAGGATTGTTCAAATGGAACGAGGAAGCTAAAGTAGCCTTCATGATTCTTAAGCAGGTAATGACCATCACATTTGTTTTGGAAATGCCTAATTTTAATGAGTCCTTCACCATAGAAATAGACATTATAGAGGAAGGAATAGGCGTGATCTTAACTCAATAAGGCAAGCCCGTCGCCTTTATAAGCCATGTGCTGGGGGTTACAAAAAAGTCATGGTCAAACTATGATAAAGAAATGCCTGCAATTATAAAGGCTACACGTGTATGACAACCATATTTATAGGGGAGGAAGTTCTTTATCCAAATCAACCAACACAACCTAAAATATTTTTTAGAATAATGTTTGGCAACACCAAAGTAGCAAAAATAGGGTAGCCAAATTGCTAGGCTACAATTATGAGATCACTGCTTAGGCTGTAAAAATTTAGCAACAGACACCCTTTTATGCAAGCCCAACAGTTTAGTCTTTAATTACCTCCATATACCCACCGTAACCATGTAAGGTGAAGTTCAAAAGGCATATAAAAGAGATCCATGCATTCATGCAATCGCTTAATTGGCCAAAACTCAAACCGAATGGCCATATACATAACGATATGGGTTATTCTACTTTAAAAGCAAAGTAATCATTCCTTCCTAAGGGGAGTTATGGAAAAGGCTACTACATAAGGCTTTCGACACAAAAATTAAGAGGAATTCAAGAGTGTTGCAGATGTTCGAGCAGTAGGCTCAACAACTTTATTAGCCTAAAATTTATCAAGAAGTCCATGAATACATCTAGCTCTATGAAGTATGCCAAAAGATAAAATCCAAGACACTTTTACCTATATGACTTCTCTTATCATTAACCATTCGGTGCAAAGTATAGGATGATATCATTCTCAACTTTATTGAAGGATTGCCGACTTCCCACAACAAGGACATAATATTGGTAGTAGTGGATAGGTTAAGTAAAATTACACATTTCCTAACCTTAACTCATCCATTATTATTAAAGTTGTGACTGAAAAATTTATGGAAAGGATTATCAAGTTGCATGGGTTGCTAAAATCCATCATCAGTGATCTCGATCCAATCTTTATTAAAAGGTTTTAACAATAATTTTTTCAAATGTCAAGCACCAAGTTACAACCTACCTCTGCCTATCATCCGCAAACCGACGACCAAATGAAAATGGTCAACCACTGTGTGAAGCAGTATCTTTAATGTTTTGTGCATCAATTGTCGTGCAAGTTGAGTGCCTATCTTTCTTGGGTTGTGTTATGGTATAATACAACGTACCATGCCTTAATAAGAATGACTCTATTTTAGGCATTATACATGTGTCCACCCCCTTTATTCCCGCTTTATCATAATATTTTTTCTTCCATCAATGAAGTGGATGCGCAACTGATAACTGGAGATGCAATACTACAATAGCTCAAATTTGGAAGCCTCCAACAATCGCATGAAAAAAATGGTTGATAAAAAAAAGAGGGATGTCACGTTCGAAATAAGTGAAATGATGTTTCTCAAGTTACATCCTTATTAGCAACAATCAATTTTTAAACATGCTCACTAGAAGCTTGCCAGTTGATTTCATGGGTTATATCCTATGATACAAAAAATTAGAGTGGTTGCTTACAAAATTCAACTACTAATGAGAGCCCGCATTCACCTAAAATTTCATGTCCCCCCCTTAAAGAAATTTATTGGCGAGCATACACTATCATTCATTGAGTTGCCACCCTTAACTAATGAAGGAGCGATCGTGCTTGAGCCTCGACACATTCTGAATACTCGTTGGATAAAAAAAGGCAAGAAATTTTAAGAAGAACACCTGGTTCAATGGAAATATTTGCCAGCTAAAGAGGCCATGTGGGAGACACACTAGTCATTACTTGAGTAATTTATAGATGTGGACCTAGCGGACAAGAGTCCACTCGGTGTGGAAAGTATTGATAAGCCATGGTGTTTAGCTAGAGGTTTCAAACCAAATCCCAAATATTTGAGAGAAGGTTGACGGGAGACGCAAATAAGATGTAACGACACAGTGCATAGGAGTGGCGTGCAAACGTGCATAGACTGGGTTTTAGCAACGTGCATGGACTGAGTTTTAGCAGTTGGATAAATGCATTCTTAATGTCATCTTTCTAGTGTATTTTATTTGAGTAGTATGTGGAATTCATTTATATTATTTCATTTGTTAGATGTTAATTACTAGTAATAGCCTTAAAATGTTTCTCTGTTTTTTTATTACTCTATTAGTCAGTTTCATGCATATGATCTGCTATTTAAGCAATCATGGATTATCAATGAGGGATAGAAAAATTATTTCAGTTAAACTATGGTATATCCTCACTTGAAGAGGGTATTTTCATGAGCATTTTTATTTACATTTAAATGGATCCTATTAGTTAGTACCAAAAAAAGATTAAATGTTAACATTGTCAGGGAGAAATGCTGGAATTAAACTAAGTTTGTATTAAGTTTTTATCCTCATGGTCTAAGGATTTTATCGCGTGGTAATTGTTGGTTTTTTACTTGACATAAAACTTATTAATACTTGATAAAATTAGTTTTTTAATTGATGAAGGATTTTTTATTGGATGGTTAGAGCTTCTATTTCTATAAATATAAGAGCTTCATCTTGTGTCTCTATGGTTTTTTTTTATAAAAAAAACACTAATGCTACCTGTGGTTTATAAAAAAATTGTGTTGTGTAAAGGGAGGATAGCATGGTTCCGGGTTTTGTAAAAAAAAAAAAATTCCTAACTCTCCTTTGAACAATTTAAAATATTACGGTCAAAACTAGTAAAATTTAAGTTTTGTCTATGCAGAAAAAATATTCTAATCTTAATCCCCTTAAAAACATTTATAGCTTAAGTTGCAACTTGAATTTTAAATAATTAATTTTTTTAATCAATAAAATAAAATAACGTCTTGTAATTTTTCGATATTCAGTTTTTCAATAATAGAGAAGAAGAAAGAAAAATTCTGGGCCATACCAAACAAGAATTTAGAGAGGTTGGAGAAACGTAAGAAAAATGGCATGACAAAGTTCGGCAAAGGAAAATGAAGGCTTGTCCTTTAGGTTTACTACCATGGCTAAAATTAAGCATCTTTTATGCAATAATTATCTACATTTTGCTTGGCATCACCCATTGTTGTGGGAAAAAAAATAGTTAAAAAAAATAAATAATCTTGTCATTAAGGGATGCCTACTTCTTCTTCTTCTTCTTCTTCTTTTAGAACAACCTTGCACACATTTTAAGCATCTTTTATACAATAATTATCTACATTTTGCCTGGCATCACCCATTGTTGTGGGAAAAAAATAGTTAAAATAAATAATTAATCTTGTCAATAAGGGATGCCTCCTCCTCCTCCTTCTTCTTCTTCTCTTCTTAAAGTTGACTGACTACAGTCTTTTTTTATCAAAATTATTAGGAATTCTATTGCAAAGTCATGATCAGTAAACATGTCGGGACACTTTTTTCAATCAATTTTGATAGAGTTGAGGACCCGATTGGTACGATTTTTAGTATGTGTTTCCAATAATGTTGCTATTGTATGACAAAATAGTCTTGACATTGATTAGAACCACATCTTTTTGTACAAAATTTCAAAGGTTTAGCCCTGAAATTCTTCTCATTGTCTGTTTTCAACCATCAATTTAATTCATGTGTTTCCAATTCAGTTATTCCTAACCTTATGTTATATAATTTAAATCAATTAAAACCAATTACTAAAACCCATTTAAATCTCTCTGTATTAACCAATACAGAGAGTTTGTAACGACACACAGGAGAATTGGAATTCAAAATTAACATTCATGAGCTTTGATAATTTTTTTAATTGATTTAAATTGGATAACACAAAAGTAAAATGATGAATCGAAAACACATGAACGAAATTGACGACTGAAAATGAAAATAAATGCAAGAGCAAACTATAAAGAGCATCATACTATAAAACTAAGAGATTTATGTTAATAAGAAAAGCCATATACTTTTATTGAGTTTTTTCATGTATAAATATAATAAAACAATCAAAACACATTTAATGTTTAATAGGATTAAAAAAGAAGAAGAAGCTCAGGATACTTTACTAAGAGAAGTTACTCACTTTAATCCTATTGGTATAATTAAAAATTTATTTGTAAAAATAGCTAGGTGGTTTTAAATCCATGAAAAATAACCTTAATTTCATCTAATAATTTAAATTGTTAGGTGAGATTTTAAAATATAATTTATATTATTTTTTAATTTTAAAATTTATATAAATTTATATTACTTTGTATTTAATTTTTATTACATAAATATAAATAATAAAATTAAAACTTGTAACTGTTTGGTCATTAAAATTTTAATATTAAAAAAAATTAATTTAATTTAATAGTTTAAGTTATTAAATAAAATTTTAAAATATAATATATATTATTTTTTATTATTAGTATTGTAATTTAAAGATTAAGACACGTGACACATTTCTGATGATACGATGTAAATACATCAATTTAATCACATATCATTTACCCTTGTTACTTTCTACCTCTTTAGCCCTAGGGCATCCTCCATCGCCTATATCAACACCTTACCAATCTTAGTAGATGCCGACTACTAGGCTAACCATGCACCAGTCCTTGCTCCCAGTAATTATAGCTTGCTATTTCCGTGACAGGAGAACCCCTTTACTCTTTAGTTTGTGTCACCACAAGACTGGAAGATTTTTCTACTCAAACAGGAACGGTGTTTTCTTTAATCTGTCTCTTTCCTTGTACTCCAATGTTGTATTTGCAATGATTCTGCTTAACCATACATGCTACAAAAGCTACTCATTACAAAGTACTAGGTTGCATATTCAATGTTTACATCTTTTCTTGCCAACTCCCTTTAATTATCCCCGACATATTTCATTAATGCTATGTAAACTTTGAGTTCTATTAACGATAGTTGTTTGCTTCAACTCTTTACTTTGTTTCATGGTGAATCCATGTCCAATGGTGGATAAGACAGATATTTGGACGCCCCAAATACATGTAGTCATAAAGAAGATTTTTAAAAATTAATCAGTTCGATATGGGTATGCATGTGAAGCTTGTGCTGGAACTTGAATCACTTATGTTACATGTGTGGTTAGTATTCTAGTACAAAGAGCCAAAATATTATCTTGATTAACATTCAATAAAAAGATAAGAATGACTTAGAGATATGATTTAGCGGAGAAATCTGTTTGTGCAGGGCAATTATGCTCCTCAAAACAGCTTGTTTTCTCCTTTGGTTTCAGTGTTTTGATGCACTTAGCAGCTACCGAGCTGGTGTTGCTCCCAAATAAGAATGCAGAGTGGTAGCCCCGGACCCTTCTCAGGTGGGGCTTTGGCAAATTGAAAACAGAACAGGAAGTGATGGGTCTAACACAGGTCCAAGCACTCTCTTGATACAAGGCAAGATAAAGTGCCCTGCTGACACTCGCATAGAGCATCCAAAAAAAATAAAAATAAGAACACCATTGGGAAGAGCTTTCATGGCAGCTATAAAAAGGACTACAAGTCCAACAAATTGGAATATCACCTAATTTTCTCATTGAGTAACTGCTTACACTGCAAATCCCCCCCTCCCCTGCAAAAATAAAAATCCACACAAGGCATATAAGAGCGAGGGAAAGACAGGTAGCTACAAGATTCCAACATTTGCGCTCGGCGATTTCCCCAATGAGAACGGTCTTGGCTTTTCTTTTATCATCATCACACTTCTCTTCCGTTTCTCTTGACTGGCTAGCAGCCACTCTCCCTGCCACTTACATATATATCTTGCCTTGCCATTTCTTTGAAGCTAATTCGTAATGCAATGGCAATAGATTGCATCAAAACCATGCCTTCAAAAACGACCCATGATCACCATCCAAAAGATCAAGATCAATGCAAGGATGAGAGCAAGTCTTTAGTGTTCGATGCACAAGTTCTTAAATACCAATCAAGCATACCTCAACAGTTCATTTGGCCTGACCATGAAAAGCCTAGCGCTAATGCACCTGAACTCCAAGTTCCACTTATAGACGTGGGCGATTTCCTCTCTGGTAACCCTGATGCTGCAATGGAAGCTTCAAGACTTGTTGGTGAAGCATGTCAAAAACATGGGTTCTTTCTTGTTGTTAATCATGGAGTTGATAAAACACTCATTGCTCATGCTCTTAATTACATGGACAACTTCTTTGAATTGCCTCTTTCTGAGAAACAAAAGGCTCAAAGAAAAATTGGCGAGTCTTGTGGATATGCTAGTAGCTTTACTGGCAGGTTTTCCTCCAAACTTCCATGGAAAGAAACACTTTCTTTTAGCTATACAGCTGAGAAGAATTCATCAAAACATATTGAGCAATATTTTCATGACAGAATGGGGGAAGACTTAGCCAAATTCGGGTATGTGACAAAAACATTTTCCATTCAATTTGGTTCTGTTCAATGTTTTTTATTAGTATTTGACGTTTTGTAAAACTAAAATTCATCTTCCTTGTGTTGTCATCAGAAGGGTGTTCCAGGATTACTGCGAGGCCATGAGCACTTTGTCACTAGGGATCATGGAGCTATTAGGAATGAGCCTTGGTGTGAGCAGAGCACATTTCAGAGAATATTTCAAAGAGAATGATTCAATAATGAGGCTTAACTACTACCCTCCATGCCAAAAGCCTGAACTTACTTTAGGAACTGGTCCTCATTGCGATCCAACTTCTTTAACCATCCTTCATCAAGACCAAGTGGGTGGTCTTCAAGTGTATGCAGACAACGAATGGTGTTCGATTAGCCCCAATTTCGACGCTTTTGTCGTTAACATTGGCGACACCTTCATGGTAAGATACTAATCCGCACCGAGCTGTGTTATAAATTATCATCATCAAAGTGAAACGGTGCTGTCCATGTGCTGTGATAATCTCATACATGATAAACAGATAGAATTGTCTCATAGCTACGTGGCAGTTGTTTAAATTATTTCCAAATTTGCGTTGATGATTACAAGGAGGACTGATACTAGGTGGGTTTTTGTTGTCTTTCAGGCTTTATCAAATGGTAGATACAAGAGTTGTTTGCACCGAGCAGTGGTAAACAGCCAAACACCAAGAAAATCTCTTGCTTTCTTCTTATGTCCAAGGAATGACAAGACGGTAACTCCACCAAAGGAATTAGTGGACACATGCAATCCAAGAATATATCCAGATTTCACATGGCCTATGTTGCTTGAATTCACACAAAAGCATTACAGAGCTGACATGAAGACACTTGAGATGTTCACAAATTGGCTTCAACAAAGAAATGTTAGCTGAACAAGTGGGTCAAGTTATGCGTTGCATAAATAGACCTGGGGGCATGCTATAGTCCTCTTCAACAAAGAAATGTTAGCTGAACAAGGGCATGCTATAGACCTGGAGGGTAGTAGTTAAGCCTCATTATTGAATCATTCTCTTTGAAATATTCTCTGAAATGTGCTCTGCTCACACCAAAAAAAGAAAGGAAAGTGATACTGATGGGGAGGGGAGTGGAAAGGGAAAGAAATGAAGCTTGAAAGAGATGGGGATTTTGATGAGATCTGGGGGAGAACAACACTACATGAAGAGAGGAAAAGAAATTTGAGACTCTCAAAGGACAACTTTCCTTCATGCCCATAGGTCTGGTAATTACTAGCTAGCTTATTTATTGGCCATGAACAAAAGCTAAAATCCACAAACCAATAAAATGTTGGATTGGCTAATTGCTTTTTGTATTTTCTTTGATAATGTAAAAAGGTTATCACTAGCATCTATCAATTATCAAAAAAAAAAAAAATCCCCTGTTTTAGGAGCATTTGAATTCACCATTACAACATGACTTGTTTTTTTTTTTTTTTCTTTATATAGAACTCACATCAGCTAATTAATATTGTTCGCAATTGTTAAAAAAATCTTATTTATAAAAATTACTTGTTTGATAATGTGATGCGTGATGAAAATATTTTAAAATAATATATTTTTATTAGCATATTAAAATTATTAAAAAATATCTTAAAAATATTAATTTAATATTTTTCAAATAAAAATAATTCAAAAAGCCTAAATCATCGCTAAAGTGCTCAAAATGACAAAGCTAACAGTAGTGTTTGTAGCGAAATAAATTGTTCTTTCTTTAATTTATTTAATTTTCTTTCTTTGTTGGTACATCAATTCTTTCTGAGTGATAGCAGAATCAGCCAAAGAAAATTTCCAACGTGCACGCAAAATTACTTTCCCTGTAAGCACCAAAAAGGCCTTTTCATCAAGCATGTGGATGCAAAGGACTGACTATGTGGGACAAATTGACAAGTCCCACTATACATAGCCATACCTAATATCAAGAAGACGAAACAAACCGATCAAATTATTAATTTGGTGTTTTTTTTAAAAAAATACATTTTTCTTTTTATATTGATATTGATATTGAAAAGCTATACCTGCATCAATTAAGAAAAGAAATATTATATAAGAAAAAACAAAAAAAATTATAGTGCTCATTAAATAATTAAAAAGATATTCTCTTAGTTACTTCCGATAATTAAATAAATTCTATATGGAACATTTTTATCAAATATTCTCTTAGTTACTTTCGATAATTCATTTAAAAAAAAGATATAAATATTAGAAATAAATTCTATATGGAACATTTTTATCATTATTAAATCATAAATTTTATTATTTTTATTTATTTGATTTCAGTATCTGTTTTCAAAGTTAATATAAAGAATAATTAAAAAAGATATGTTAATATAGAGAATAATTAAAAAAATATCTTTGATTTTTCAAAAAAATTTATAATACTCCAGATGTAATTAATAAGATGATATTAATGAGATCCACTTTATAAAATTAAATATATACAAGTATGAGAAAAAATTATTATATAAAAATATTCTTATCACTTTCATTATAGATCACTTGTGTTCCCCACCTAAAATCTTCTAGGGAATTGTCAAATTAGATATGAGTGCAACTTTCTACAAGTGACCACACATCTTAAAGTTAGTCCCCCAAATATCAAATGATTAACATTGTAGTCCCTGCATGAAACCCTTCTCAATTGGATCCCAAATGTATCATGTAATTCTCAACTGACACCACATCTGAAATTATCACTCTCTTTAAACAAGAAAGATTAAATGATATTGAAAACGGTGTCATTTTGTTGCATGGTGGATGTAGAGTGACACAATTGAAGAATATCTGATACTTCTGGGTCTTAAATGAAACCCTTTTTTTAATTATTTTCGAGGTCTCTTTTAATTTTCTTTTGAATATAAGATGACAGCATATGATTACAGCAGTGACCTTCAAGTAACGTTCATGTACTAAATGATTTATTGACTTCATTTAAAGTTTCCAAGGCCCTACATGAGAGGTATGATCAGGAAGCTCCACATAAATCCGAGTGAAGAAATGGCGCACCAATTGAATGATATCAGAGGAAGAGGTTGCTTGGATTGACAGAGAAATCCCCTGTGGTAATTTAACTCTGCTAAAATATATTTTATTATATTTTGTTTTTAGCTAGTGTTATCTTCTCTTGTGTCTGGAAATCTGGAAGTTTTTGCATCATAGAATCGAAAGGGAATACTTTGCAACATTTGTCGTGGTTTTTGCCTTTAAACGGCGCAACATTCTTTCTGGCTAATATTATAGGACACTGCCAACATTTTTCAAAATGAAAAT
This sequence comes from Populus euphratica, assembly GCF_000495115.2. Taxonomy (NCBI): domain Eukaryota; kingdom Viridiplantae; phylum Streptophyta; class Magnoliopsida; order Malpighiales; family Salicaceae; genus Populus; species Populus euphratica. Next base: position 740,073 of record NW_011499882.1, on the reverse strand, counting down.
GTCTACATAATTATATTTGGTTAATATTTCATGGTAGAAGGGATAGTTATTTAATTGAAAAAATAAAAATAAAAGTGGAGATGAAACTGAAAATAATTATATATGTAGCTAAAGGACGTGGAGAAATTACTGTTCCCCATACTTAAATAAACTGTGAATTACTGTTGTAATTCTTTTAATTTTTTATTTTTTTTGTTATTTTTTAAAATTACTTTTTTTATTTTTTATTTATAAAATTATTTTTATTGATTTTATTTTTTAAATATTAAGCTGATTAAAAAATTTACTTTGTACAGTAAAAAGGACACTGTCATCATTTTACTAATAATTTTATGCGTGGATATTTGGGTAGCCTGTTATATGTTCCCACTTGGTCTCCTAGATTGATAGTAGGTTATTGGCAAATTAAATATTTTTATTTTAAATATAAAAATTATTTAGATATTTTTATTTTATTTTTAAAAAAAATTATTATTTTAAACTTATATTGGATGATATCTTTGAAAATATTAAAATAATAATATATTAAATATATATTTTTTAAAAAATATATTAGATTAAATAAGTGAGTTAACACGTTAAATTTATGATCTAAATTATGAGATTATGATAGCTTTATAAATTAAAATAAATTATAAAATTTAATTTTAAATCAATCTAATATTAAATGATAAAATTTAAAAAATATTCAATTAAAAATAAACAAAAAAAAAATAAGTTAACCTAAATTAAATTATTAAATTTCCAAATTAGGTCAATGAGACCGAGATAATTCCATAAAAAATAAGTAAAAAAATAAAAAAAAATCTAATTTTTAATTAATTCAATATTAAATGATGAGGTTGAAAAAAATTAATTAAAAAAACATGAGCGAACCCAAGATTTCCTGTCAAATTCTCAATTTGAATTATAAGATGAAGATAAATTTATAAAAAAATAAATAAAAAAATTACAAAATTTAATTTGATTGTATCTAATATTAAATGTTAAAATAAAATAAAAAATTATAAAACTAAAATAATCTTATATAAAATAAATTAAAAAAAATTGCAAAGTACACGCCTCAAACAACCTAACAATAATTAATAAAATTTTTAAAAAAATCTAAATTAAAAGTACAAAATGTTATTATAATGAATAATACTTTATAATTATACTGCATGGATTTAGCTATATCTTTTAGGTTTTGTCATTGAATTAATTCAAGTATTTTTATATCATTTAAAAAAACAATATTATTTTAATTTTTTTAAAAAAAACACTATTTTTTTATTAAACCAATCCCAAATCAAAGGGTTAATGAATTGCTCCGTGGGGCTATAAATTAACCGAAGGCATGAGAGGTTCGAAAGAGTAAAACAAGGATTTTATATGGCTGATCAATAATCACTCAGTCTGGGCGAGGTTCTAGTCCAGCGGTGAGAGGGGTTTGTTCCCTTTTTCCGCACCTGGGTTCGAGCCTTACCGCGCACGCCTGTCACCCCCGCGGTACCTTACCTGCTCACTGGGCTTGCAGGATGTTTAGTGGACCGTAGGGATTAGTCGTGGTATGCGTAAGCTGGCCCGAACACCCCACGTAAATCAAAAAAAAAATCACTCAGTTTTTTTAACCAAAACATTTAATCACTCGTTAATATGTCTATAACTTACTCCTAATTGATTACATTAACGTGAAGGACATGATCTTAAAATTATTAATGAAATAAAAATTAATTTCAGTTAACACATTTTTTATTCTAGGTTTTAATTAGAGGATTTGTTTTTTTCATTAAACATATTTTGACCAAATAATAATAATCTTTTGATGATTGAAGTAAATAAATATTAGATTATTAATCTTACATGATTTACAATTTTTATATGCTTTTAATGTCATAAAATCTTGTTTTGTTTAAGAGTCATGTTGTTGGATCATTTTGAATGTCCATCAATGTCCTTTGTTTTTTTAGATTTTAATATGTTTTAATTAAAATATTTTTAGTATTTTCTTTATTTTTGCAAGTTTAATTTGTTTTTTGGATTAAACCAAAGATATTTGGCTCGATTTATATTTGAACCAAAAGTTTTTGGTGAACATAATCATGTTCAATTTAAGTCAAATGGTTAAGATTCTCTTTGACTTGTGATGTTTTTGCTAAAAGATTTTTTATGTTAAGGATGTGTTAGGCAAACATCTTCTTGAGCTTGTCTTGATAGTTTTATTTCAAGAAAAATGAGTCTGCGCCAAACAAAATCTAAAATAAATAAATAAATAAAATATTTTCTTGTATATGGCTAAAAATTTTAAAAATTATTTGAGCATTTTTTCAGAAATTTAAAATACTTTTGGCATGTTTTAAAAAATATTGCATGGATTTTACAATAAACTTGTAAAATTTCAAAGGATTTTGCCCTATATTTCAAAAATATTAAAAATTAATTTTAAAAAATATTATTCACTTTTAATATAAATATAAGAAAACCTAAAAGGGGTTAATATCTAAAATATTATTATGAATAATAATTTATTATTACTTAGTTTAATATAAGAATAAAAAATATGTCTACGATTAATATAGAAAATATTATTAGAAATAACACAACACACTCATTTATAATATAAGGATAAAAATTATAGAAAATTTTATCTAAAATATTATTTAGAATGACACAATAGCTAAAAATTATAATTTTATCCTAAAAAGAGCCTCAATAATAATCAATAACACTTCATAATTTAAACCAAGTTTTTGATATAGAAATCAAGTTTTGTTCATTGTAGAACATCATCATATTATACCGTGGCGAAGGCAGGGAGGCGGGGCCCTTGAAAGGAAAATTTTCCTAACTCTTCCCTTATATAAAATAATTGAAAATTTAACACTTTTAAAATAATTTTTTTTAATTTGATTTTTTTTATTTTTTTATTCTATCCTTGACATCATAGCAAATAAAGCGAAAAAAACAATGATGTTTATCCTAGTATCATAAATACTAATATCTTTTTTCATGCAAGTTATTTATTTTAAATATCTAAAAACATCAGTTAGAATTTTTAATAATTTTAAGATTAAATAGCAACTCCTAAACCGACCAAAAACCATTCTAAAATATGTTTGAAAAGGATCGCCACAAAGTAGAGCCCCCAACAAGGATAGTAAGACAAATGTAATCCCAACAAAGTATATTCTCCCCTCATTAATCGACATTTCTTAGGATTTCTTTCATGGATACACCCACTTAGTCTGCCCCAGCTTCTTGTTGATCTGTACTATTCTTGTTTCTAGCTATCATCCTGCATTATATCATAGTATTAATTGTTAGTCTCTTTGCCATTGAATGGTCGACACCTTTCTTGATTATACGTTTAATTTACTTATTTACACTCTTTTTCCAGCTATCATCCTCCATTAGATCATAATATTGTTAGTCTTATAGCCATTTGATTGGTTGACACCTTTCTTGATCACACGTTTAAGTTACTTGTTCGTACACTTAATTAATTATATTGACTTAACAAATATTACCATTAACAAATCCCATGATAAAAGATAAGAGTTTAAAACCACAATTTGACATGTGGATTCCGAATCCCATAGATTATTCTTTTGTCAATTTAACTTTATTGTCTCCCAATTGCAATTGATGTGTGTTTTGTTTATTTATTTATTTATAATCTTTTGTCATTCTAATTTTAAAGAAAATTTAAACTATTCGATGAGTAACTATCAATACTTTGATCCCTCTTCTTCTTGAACGTGATCAAATCAAACATTTTACTTTACATTGACTGCGAGCAGCTTACTGATTAATTGATTAGCTGAATGGCACTTGTCATGAGGCATATAATTAATTGGATAGAGGTTTTCGAATATCTTGAGAGACAAATGGTTTGATTTGACAAAATTAATGTCAAAATTGAAGAACCAAGTGCAAATGATTTTAGCCTAATCCATATGCAATAACTTAATTCAATTCAAAGAAATTCATTTGAAGTCAAATATGACATTGCAAAAATATATAGAATTATTAAAAAAAATAATTTGAGTTAAAGTATTATAAATTTAAGTAATGATATAGATGCAGATTGAGTAATTCAAGATATTTTATCTGTTTTTTATATTATAACATAAAGTAATTTTAAAAATATTTTTTTGTTTAAAAATATATTAAAATTTATTTTTTTATTTTTTAATATCAACACATTAAAATCATCATCGAAAAACACTTTTAAAATACACTAAAAAAATAAAATGCACACTACTTGTAAACACTCTCTTCTAGTCGAAGAAGACAATCAATTTATTTGCTCACACACACACACGTATATATCCATGCAAAGACAACTTCTTAAGATTTATTTGAATTCAGTGAGAACAAACATTAATTGTTTTTATTTTAAAACGTGTCATTAATTATCAAGCCGATCAAGAACTAAGTGCTGAGAAAGGTGACGCTTACAACAATGCTCATCCATAAACGACAGGAAAAACAACAAAGCAACTGTTCGACGGTTTCCCCACTAATTATTTAATCATAAAAAACAATAATCACACCCTTTTAATTAATCCAATCAACGCTTAAAAGTTTATCTTTACGATATCTCCATCAACCACAACTATGCCGGGGGCTATGCCCCATTTGATTTTTCGTGCTTGCTGCTTGATTAAAAAAACATATTTCTCGTGTAGGTTTTTTCACTTAAAGACAAGATTAAATTAATTATTTAAATGACAGTGCAAAATGAAGTTTGATTTTGTTAATCTAATGATAATACTTATAGCCAACATTACTTGCAAGATTAGCTCACTTCTTGGCCTGTTCGAGTTGGCTGATTTGGAGCCATTAGGAGTTGATGATGACGAAATGCATGATCAGATTGAGTTGGGATACATAGTTTCAGATCTTTGGAAATAATAATTAAGTGATGATTTACTTATGATCCTCCTCCATAATTACGTGCCAGCATGTCCATCACCCAAATTAAAAATTAGGATTAGCCTTTCACATACACATAATCTTATTTCTCCTATTTAATTTCTTGTCGTTTCTTTTGGAATTTTAGTTTGGTAGTGAAATATGTGGAGATGTTGTCGAGGGTAAACGACGAAATGAGATGAAAATAACTTATGTATACATGTACTACCAAGTCTATAAGAAACTAATGTAATTGTAGAATTATTGTATTCTAAGATTTTTAATATAATGTATGGTAATGGAGAAAATAAAAAAAAATTCCCACCGTTTAGGCAAAGTCCAAACAGCTGAAATTTTATCCGTTTGATGCCAAGCTCAAATCGGCAGGAATATCACCATGAAAGATTCATTTTTCATATATGGTGATGGTTAAAAAAAAAAAAAAAGATTTTGTACTTGAATCCTGCCCATTTAAGCTAAGTTCAAACCAGTAAAAACATTCCGTTGTAAAAGATTTGTTTTTTATTTGAACTTTTTCATGATTTTATTGATTTTTTATATTAATTTTAAATAGAACATAAAATAATATATATGTTCGGTTTTTAATATAGATGAAATTAAATACTTTGAATTTGTTAGTTAAATTTGAGTTTCATTTCTAAAACTTTGTTGTGGGTGAACCATTCTTAATTTTATTTATTATTTTAATATTTATTATTTTATATTTTTAATATATATTAACAATCTTAAGAATCCTTACAAAAAAACAAGTTTAACAAAAAAAAAGGTTTTAAAAGACATCGAATATAATTTTATATTAATTCTAATTGTAAAATAAAAATAAAATATACATATTAATTTTAAATAATGACTTCCATACGCGTGTTATGTATGTATATATATATGTGTATATGTTAATTTGATTATGAGGGGTAGTTTAAATAATTAAATCTTGAATTTGTTTTTTGATTATTATAAATTTAAATTTTTTATAATTATTAAAAATTTATATAATTATTAATTTTAAAATTTATAAAATTAGTTAAGATTTGTGCTAACCGACGAACACCACGTTTATAAAATTAGTTAAGATTTGTGCTAACAGCCGAAAACCACATTAAAATAATAATAATAATAATAATAATAATAATAAACTATGTATTTCATTGGCACATCTATCGATAATTTATTCGTTAAAAATTATGTTAATGGCTTCAATGGGTTACGGCGCTTGCATGAAATGGCTAGGCAGCAATTGTATTAGTTGAAGCCTATATATTCAAGGCCCATCCTCATTCTGAATATTGTAGCAGACAGATATAAATATATTATCTCCATGTTTTTTTTTTTCCGGGAGAGTAATAAAACACCATTTCATATAAATAATATATTGAATGATATGCTTATCAGTTGATAAATAACCTTATACCATATATTTTTTTTAAAAAAAAACACCAACTACCTTATATCATATATATTACTTCGTATTTGATAAATATATGTATTAAGAGAAATAACTTTATATATTCTTAATCAATCATCATTATTATAAATTAAACTATATAATAAAGTTAGAAATTAGATTGGTTTTTACAAGATTTGTAGTATAATATTGTAATAGTAATTATTATTATTATTATTAAAATTTAAATATTTTGTTTTGGTATTTATTAAGTAACATTTAGTTTATAAGTGAAGATTGGATAGTTAGGTTAAGAAATTTTTAAAGAGTAATAAGAGTACTGGGCAAGTAAATTCTATATCCAGAATTAACTAAAGGAAACCAAATCAAGTTTTTATCGGATTTAGTTTGACTTGGAACAAATCGAGTAAAAATCCAATCAAATCGAATTGAGTGATTATAACAATTGGATATTCAATGAGTTTAATGAAATTGTCATCCCTAGATTTGGCTGGAATTTCTCATTACCAGGCCTTGGAGCTTGTGGGAGAGTTTGATCTGGTAACTTTTCTCATGCTTCTTTCATTCTGTTTATGATTCATGCACTCTTTTCTCCTCCTCCTCCTCCTCTATTTTGGCCTTCGCTATTCACTGGTTGCTATTCTCTTATGCAAGCTGGTTAAAGCAATTAATAGTAGCAGACACAGCCCTAGCCCACGATGTTGGCCTATTGGGCTAGCAATTTCTGAAACTCCAGGTTGATAATGGAATGGCTATGAAGGAGGTATCCAGTCCATTAAATTTGTAGGTGCTTTAATTGCCCTTTTTATTTTCATGTTCTGAATACCATATAAACTGAAACTAGATTAGTGGTATAGAATTTTATTGGGATATGGTGCTAAGAACTTTGCTATGAAATCAGAGCAGGATTCGATGGACTTGCCATAGCGTGATAGGATCTTCTATGAAACATCAAGACTACAGCGAATAGGGTATAAAGTTTTCCACCGTAATCAGTCACAGGCATTACTCGGCTATTGTCTGCTGAAGTGAGGCCCTAGAAAATGAGCAGTGTATACGTCATGAAAAAGGAAAAAGTTTTGGCTCAATCAAGAATATAACTGATACAGTTTCCCTAGGTGTGAGTTTTCTACCATAATTTTACTAGTGAAGATATAAATTTCTGCCTCCTTGTTTTGATCTAACATGACATTTTTTTCCCCTCAACGAGACATTTCATTTTGGTACTCAAGATCTCATGTGGCCTCATTGACAATTGTTTGCATATTCTAAATTCCAGGATACTTGTATGTTCCTTTTGGTAGCAAAATCTCTCATTGCAGCCCAAATTTTGCTTTGCTGCTCGGTGAAGTGTTTCCAGTGGAAAATATTTTGCTTGCAGGTTCTCACCCTATCGATCTCCATAAGATCTGAGCTGGTAAGAGGGTGGAAGGCCTGGAAGACTAGTTGATATAATCAGAAAAATTCCTGACCTTCAAGGAACTGTTTTAAAGTTTTTCAAGGAGGGCTCTCTTTTGGGGAAATTCCTTGTTGGGTTACTTTTATGTGGTACAGACAATTTCTCTGTCATTTAGAGCTTTAGGAGTAAATTATGTGATTGTTGCTGTGATATGTGTTCTCTCGCAGAGTATTTGACACCGCCGACCGAAGGTATCATTGCCCCTTGCACTTCTCAACAATTTCAAAATGGTATTCGCTTGTGGCCTCTTTATTAAACTTTTAAGCTTGCAAGTCAATTATGCCCTAGAAACCATTGGAGTTACTACTCTTTTGGTGGCATTTTGGTTCTGTAAAGTTCATTTTGAGTCACAATACTAGTTAATTATGCTTTTAAGCTTCACTTGTTCTTTATTTTCACTATACATAACTTCCCATTCAGTTTTGTTAGAGTGTAACTAGTTTATACCAACCTCTATTAAAAAAAAAAAAATTAATTATTTAAAATATGATTTATATTATCAAAGAAACAAAGAAACAGCATCAAAGAGTAGGTCGGCAGAACAGTTCTGGCGGGAGAAGGGCTTCCAGCAGCTGTAGGTCAGCTAGAAGAGGGCAGAATCCTTGCGGTGAGCAGGAAAGAGGAAGTGTCCTCCAGGAGAAAGGAGATAGAAAGTTTCGAAGTAAGAAGAGAAATATGCATCAGAATACAAAAACATAAATGGGCAGAATTCTGACTTGAGGAGTTCTGAGATTATGCAATGCTACTAAGTTATTTGGTGGCTCAGGCTCTTAATATACCATGTATCTCAGACATAAGAAACATCATTGTTGAGTGCCTGCAACTAAAGATTGAACATCTCCTCATCTTCAGTGCAAGCTGACCTTTCAGAAATGCTGGAAAACTTTGGTAATATCGGGGGGTGGAGTTTGTGAGGGGGTGTCAATGGGCATTCATCTCAGCCCATGCCTCTGTTTGCTGGGCTCGGGCTTATAGATTTAAGCTTATAGACACGCTTAACCATGCACTTCCGTCTCTCCTTAGGCATGGAGGTACCAAATTTGTTGAGAAAAGGTAATTAAAACTGAGGAAGGATTGTACATTGTAACGTAAAAGTCCTTTCAGCAATAAGGATTTATAATTGGATTTGGACTAATTAGAAGCAACCTCTCTTCTTATAAACTAATACGGACCCTTAATTTATCGCTCAAATCTTTCAAAAAAAGATAGCAAAGTTTTTTAAGTGGACAAAGTGGAGTCCCATAAGAATAATTTACAAAAGAAATTAGAGATGGAAGTTCTAACAGAAGATGAGAGAAAAGTTCTTGCCGTCCATCGGGTTTTTGGCAAACCATTATCTCAGCAGGAAAAGCAAGGGAAGAAGAAGTAGCGCAACAAGCAAGTTCGATTTGAGCTGAAAAAAATACGAGGATGATGGCGAGGGCGAGGATGGTGATACCAAATCCAGATGGTATCATGATCTTGTAAGGCTGATCACATTTGCAATTTATTTTAATAGAGTTCTAGCCTCTGAAAAATGCTCTAAGTACATAAGATAAGCACGACATGTTTTATTAAAATACGAGGTCCGAGTAATGACTTTCTCAAAGTTCGAGTCATTTATTGATTTTTTTTAGGTGCGAGTTATGAGTTATGAGTTATGAGTTAGGTAAGTTATTTTAGAGTGAGTTGTTTGTAATGATATTTTTTTTAAATAATTTTAAAAACAAATAAAAACACGTTGATTTTGATTTAAAAAAAAAAAGAGTTGATAGAATCTCACCTATATTTTATTGGATTATTGGTTGAACCATTGAAATATTCAAGTTTTACAGAAATCAACTACATGTATGGTTTTAAAAAGAAATTGGTCAAGGTAAGATTTCTGTCTTGCTCTAGGGATGCACTGAGGCTTGGAGGCTTGGTAACCTAAAGATTTTTTTTTAATCTAAATAAAAAACCAAGATAAACACATAGCAAAAAGTTCTTATTTTAGGAATAAATAACTCGTGGGAGGGGCTTTACAATATTCCGTGTTTCCCAATCTAAAATATCTCTACGACGGTGCATAACCAACCAAGCAACATTGAAGACCTTTTTTGTGGATTACAGAACCCTCTCTATCGATTGGCAGCTGACACAGTTGCAAAGGGTAGAAAATTATGATGGCACACATTAAAAAGGGTTGACAATACACAAATGTATGGCTTCTTTTGGGCAGGGATACCACAATGGAAACACAATGGCCCCCCTTGCAGCATGATGGAGTTTCTTCTCATATACCAAGCAGCATGAGCGAGTAGAGAATCTCCCACTAAGGAAACTGAGATAATACATTTGTAACATGTGTTAGATTGATATTTTTCAATTCTCGATTTTGTTACATCTTATCGAAGGATCTTTAAGAAATTGAACTTTTTCCTTTTAACGAACCAACTTGATGTTCTTATTGATTCTCTTGCAAGATATTCACATGTTTTCACTTTACCCACTTGGTGCTCCAATGATGTTACAAATTAGGTCTTCCTTGTTTGAAGTTGAATTTAGGGTTTTTCGGGATAGAATGTGGTTTCTTTTGTGAAAAAAAAAGTTTAATTTATACTATATCTTTATTCCAAATACCCTCTTAAAAAGATGGTGTTTAAGGTCTTATGAAAAGAAATTAATTTTATAATGATCATGTTATAATTACTGAATACTGCATAAGAAAGAAGCAGATAGAAAGAGAAGAACCAAAAATAAGAGAGGAAATCAAAAATAATTTTTTTAATAGAAGAGAGGATTTTCATAACTTTTTGGTGGGATTATATATGATTTTCTCTTCTTCTTTTTTCCTATCTCTATTATGCATTAAATATCTAATAATTATAGCTTACGGCATGAGATGATTCTAAGTAATCTTCCATATATAATATTCTATATGTTTAATTTATACCAATTCTCTTGCCTGCGCGCTGCTGTAGATACAAATTTAAGATACCACATACATCATTCTTATCATTCTCTTCCCCCTCTTTTATTGTTTTTGGTCACCTCTTGGATTTCATTTTTTATTTTGTTTTCCTTTACAACCTTTATGTTTTTCTTTTTATCAATTTCAACCCCTATATTTTAGCTTACCATAGTAATGGAACTTTTTTGTAAAAATGATGTGTGAATCTACTGTGCAAATGAGTCTGAAGCTACAAAGAATTCAGTAGTGAGTTGCCTAACTAAAGTTTTTGTAATTAATAATAGAACTTTTTGTCAAAAATAATGCATGAAAATGGGGCTATATAAAATTTGTTACAATTGAAGAGTAGTCTAACTTTGAGACAGGTTCCTTATTTTCTAAGCTTCACGGCAAGGATTGGGTTTAGCTTTTTATTTCTTTTAATTTGGTCAGTAAATCACTTTCATTCAAAAAAAAAATTGTTTTGTTTCATAATTTTTTTATTTGGAAACTTTGAAGAACAAAGAGGATCTTCATGGCTAGAAGAGGGGAGAAACAATCTTCAATTAATTCATCTAAAACCAAAACATTTTATAGAAGCATATCATGTTTAGTTCTTACCCTCTCAAATATTTGGTCCGACGACAAACATTTAACCTTTTACATAACTAGCATTAAAATTCTCTCCCGGTATGTTTTGAGTGACACCCTCTTTCATATATATCATTTTAAAAAAAAAATCATCATAACATAAATCTAACATTTAAATTCCTTAGCTTTAAAACATTGGAGACATTTCGTTTCCATACTCATCTAACATGTTGGTAAAAGAGTAATAAAAAAAATCTAAGTTTTTAATGACTAAATTATCATGAATTTAAATACGGTATCCTTGTTTTCTTAATTAATCAAATTAAAGAATCACAACACAAAATAATAATATATTTATAAAATTTCACGCTCAAAAATATTTTTTTTTAAATTATATTAAAGAATCACACCTTGCAGTTCACATTTTAAAGTTAAAATAATTCTTTTACACATACTCTTCTAACCTACTAAAAATAATCATTTGGAGTGGCTTTCAGGTCATTCCTAAATTCGTAGTCAAGAGTAAAAGATTCAAAGCTGAAGTTAAACTTACATTAAATGGAGGTTATATCCCTCTTTCCCTTTAATCCTAGCAACTAATTTCATTTCTTTGTCATTACAAGATATAGCTGGGATGGTTTTACCCTGTCAAAATTCTAGGGTTTAGGGCATATTAGTTTCAAAACAAAAACTAATTATATCTCCTACGCTGAGAATTAAAAACTCCATTAATCCACATTAGATATGTTTCAGAATATATTTATAACATCGAATTAATACTTTTTCATTATATTTTCCTGGTGGTGATTTTAATATATATTGATGTCAAAAATATATAAAAAAATCTAAGTGAAAAAACGAGTTACGTAACAGTACCAAAAGCTCAATTAATCTGTGCTAAAACTATTTCAACCATTTTCATCTTCATCTCAAGAACCTGACATGGAAGCTGAAAATGACTATTCCATCTTAAACCCTACAAGAAAAGGCATGGGAAGCCGATAACCAGGGGAAGAAATGTTAAAAATAGTAAACAATAATGGTGCTATCAATGGATCAGTTCTGCTTGTCAACATAGTAATCCATCACAAAACAGTCCTGCCATTTCTCAGAGATACCATATCTCGAGATATACCCCAAACTTACTTTCAAAAACTGAAAAACACTGTTACACACATCAGCTCTATCCTCCCTATTACCAAATTAAATTAAATTTCCCGAGAAAATAACCAAAAAAATACAAGAGGAGAGACCTGATTTGATAGATAATAGCCTTTGCCAACTGCTGGAAAGCCCCCCCTGCAGTAGCCGCCATTTCCCCCTTGAAATCTCTGAACCAACTTTAACCTCTCACATTCAATGCCTCAATTTTAAGGTATAAAAGTACATGGAAAAAAAAAATTGTATCGCACAATGCCCCACCTTTTGAGGATGGGATTCTAACAAAATCCCACATAACATAATACCCATGAATTAAAAGAAAGATCTGGCTTATAAAAAATAATTTCTTTGTTTTTTTTTTTTGGTAACATGAACAAACACATGTGACCCATTACACATCTCAATCAATCAAGGTCAATATGGAACTCCAGATGAAGATGGCTGCAAAGACGACTGCACCTGCAACAAGTGGTGATAACAATCGGCGGCAGTAGGCCTCTGCTCTGGGTTCTGGTCTAAGCACCTATTTTGCAACTCTCTGAGCATTTTTGGCACCCCATTTGGACCTAACCCACAGGTCCTCACCAAGTGACCAACACCCCACACATCCACTTTCACACCATGCATCCCTCTTCCCATCTCTGGAGCGTGTCTACCACGCGCCTCCCCGACACCATGTACCGGGTTTAGCTGTGGTGCCCCGACAGCATCATCGAAGCCAGAAACGAACCATTCGTTTTCACTGTCGCTTCTTCGCATCACTTTGTCCCAACTCAGGTCTCTATGCATGAAAGATAGGTCATGTAATGCTACCAAAGCTTGGGTCACGTATTTCAGTGCCTCAACAAGTTGTTCGCAATTGTTTGGCTTGAATTTAACCCCTCTTGGCTTGAAAACCAAAGCCAAATCTTTTTCTGATGATCTGTAGATGAATTCGGCGTGTGGGATTCTATGGCCCAAACAGTCGTATATTTCTTTGACCGCTGCCCATTTTCTTCTGCTAGAGAACAATCTTGTCACTGTATTTGGCGTCATTTCCATGATGTTTCCATTACCCATATCTACTCTTTCAAAATCGCTGAAAGTTAATTGCTTGTAAGTACCACCATTGTTGAAGTTATTGAAGCAACGATCAGCTAGTAATGGCAATAATCCAGCAACTCTATAACATGGGACTAGAGCTTTCAGCCTCTCAACTGGTGAAGAAAGGTCTAAAGAGTAGAGATCAGTACGAATAATACGATCCTGTGATCTACATAATGCACAAAATGTCACCACGTAGCCAACTGCGTAGTAGCCTAGAATGTAGGGAAGGTCCAAATAAGTCCACAAAAGCTTCTCTATTATAGATGATGAGGGATCGACTTGGCCTTCTCTTAATTGGTCGGTTTCTTCTCCTCTCCACAGACAAAAGTTTCTAACAAATCCAGTCACATTTGGCCACTCATCTTGTAATGTATCGACCATAGGTGAAGAGGGTTGTTTTCTAACAATAACAACCTCAACAGAACAAAACTTGGACACGATCCTATTGATGCAATCATCCCAAACGCCAATGAAGGAGTCTCTACTCGAGGAAGTAGCTCCACTTATACTAGGGTTAGTTCTGATAATTGAGCTTAAAATATCATAAGTAATACCTCTACAATCTAAGGGATCGTTGGATATTGTGAAGAAGAATTCTTTTCCTTGCGGTAAGTCCCTGTACACATCTCTTCGAAGTGGGAATCTTAGTTCTTCAGGAGGTGGCTCTTGCAAGTACCATGAAAGCTCAAATAAACTTGGAAGTGTTGTTGGTGGAACTCTAAGACACCCCACGTAGTATTCTGTTGGATCTTGAAATTCCCATGGAGGTACTGTCCAAAGAACAACATAATTGTATCCACCATAAGAGGTTGGTTATTACTCCACAAATTATCCATGACAACGCAAATTAAAAATACCCAAGTTAAGGAGCTAGTTAATTTTTCTAATCAGAGACCTTGAAGGCAGCTAGTAAGGACATGACATGTAAAGGGAATACTGTATATTCATGTACATTGATGAATTTATGAGCCTTGGACCAGAAGGGACTGGACTTACATCTTATTGAGGGTTCAGTTAATGGAAGCTGAACTCTTTCAGTGAAACCTGGCATGTGAAAAATTGAAAACTGTGAGATATAGATTTCTAGACTGCCACTTTAGAAATAATGAACATAATAAAACAAAAATAAAAGTACCAGGAGGAGTAACAGAAGCTGAAGGAGAAGGCTTCCTTCTGCCAAAGACTTTAATTTGTTGTCCAGAAACAAATTTGTCAACAGAAAAACCTTTAAGCGCACCATCTTCAAATGCTTCCATGGTGCAAGCGACCATCGAATCATCAAAGAAAGTAAGTTCATCTGCGTTCAAAAAGCTTGATCCTTGAAGCCTAACTCTCCCTCTATGATGCTCTCCCTCTTCACCCCACAAACTCACCGATTCTTCCCATGTCATTCTTACTTTACCAATTCTACGTAGCTCCTTTGTAGATGAAGAAGAGCCTACCACAGCATCCATGGCAGTATCAAACCCTAGTAAACTCCCTCTTGTACCATGAAAGTAAGCTTCACCTCCACTTGTGAAAACCAGTTGTCTTGTCCTTCCTGCCAAAGATCATGTAAAGTTTCATTGTTTTGGAAAAAACAAGCACAAGTACTGCAAAAGATTGCAACTTTTTCGCTGATGAGTCCTTGTTATAGAATGCATTTATACCTGAGAGTAAGAGATCATCCTCTTTGAAAGGAGGGGGTGGAGGGAGAGCTCTTGCAGCAGCAAGAGAAGTTCCCCTAGTGCTATCATCACCAGAACCAATAAGTGAAGGTCCTCTGCTTTGAGTTCTCATTTTAGGACCCATAAATTGAGATAACTCTTCAAAAACTTCTTCATCAAACGAAGCAGGTAATCTATGTGCCTTTCTCTCATAAGGTGAGAGTCTAAAATAACTCTTCCCCATCTGTTCTCTCTTGTCACCTCTTTCCCATTCATAAACCTTCCTAAACTCCCCAAGCATGTTATCCCATTTAGTACCTGCAGTTTTTGCATCTCTATGAACATCATGTCTATTCAAAAACTCGGCAACTTCTCGATCTTTATCGGCTCTAGTTTTCCCTCTTGTTGACTGGACTCCAATAGCTGTATCACCACTAGTGACTTGACCAACAGTGGTTTCTGGCAGCTGTTCACCTCTTGAAGTCAAATCAGAACCACCTTGGTACTGGAACCTCCAAGCCCTGGCTAGCCATAACATCTCATTGGGTTTCCAAACTGGGCTCACATATTTTCCTTTCCTAAATTGATGTTGATGTGGTTCTCTTTCTGGTTTGCTTGTTTCTTGGGCTGAAGCTGCAGAAAGTGACGGGACAGGTGAGCGTAAAGGAGATGAGTTTGTGTCTGAAGAGGAAGCTTCTGCCGTTGTGCGAGGTTGTTTTTGTTGGGTAGGGTTTGTGGTTAGCGATGGGGTTGCCTCGCTTGAGACAACAGTAGCCATTTGAGCTTGTGTTGGTAGTGGTTGTTGTTGCGATGCTGAAGGCAATAGTTTCCATTGTGCACTACTGTATCTTGCTCTCTTGGGGTTTACTGTCTCAAATTGTTGCTCAAATGGAGAGGAAGTTGCACCAATTGGTACAAAAAGAGGGGCAGGGATGAATGGAGCACCAGTAACTGCAGCTGAAGTTGTCTGCTGATGATGTAGAGATCTTAGTTCTGTTGATTCCTCAATTGGGCCTTTCGGAGAAGGAGAAGAAGAAGAAGATAGTTGCTGTTGTTGGTGTTTCTTGGTTGTTTCTCCCTTGTTTTCACCCATTTTAGAATGGGCCCTAGAGACCTTAGCTAACGAGAGAGAAAGGAGCTTTAGATCAAAACTAAAACAAGAAGAAGAAACGCCATTTCCCGTTAAGACTCAACTTAGTTTCTAAATACATGCACTTCTTCTCCACCTTCTTTGCAACTCTCACCAAGAGGGTTTTTATGGTGCTTTTGGACTCGGATCCCTACCTTACATTTAAAGGGCTAGAGATTTTCCAGAGAGAAATGAGAAAAACCAGAAAAGGAGATGAAAATCATACTAAGCAAAAACAAAGTAAAAGTGACAGAAAAGGAAGAGATTGTGGAACTGCAATGAATAAGACCTTTCAGTTTATTAAACCATACATTTCAAAATTTGATGTTTTGATTTTGACAAGTAATTAGAGAAGCGTACACTAAGTATTTGGGTGGCTGATTATAGAGGGTCATGATTATACTGGGACTCCTAAACTCTGCCACGAAAACAAATTTGCAGCGTGTCCGTTTGTTTATTTTCAAGCAAACTGCAAATTTGGAGCTGCTTTTTGTTGTTGCTCTTTTATACTGGAGTTTCGGCAATTTTTATTTTTTTAATTATTTTTTCCTTAATTTTGTTAATACACTAATATAAAAGTATAATTTCAATGTAATTCTAAACAAAAAAATATATATTTTAAAAAATTGACCTCAATCATATTTTCATCCCCCATAAATATAATTATGTCCAAGTTTCAAATTTTAATTTCAAGTTGAGGACCTCCAAATAATTACAGGAGAAACAATTATTTGATTATTTAAATATGACTCCATACATAATTATTTTTAAATCTTAATTATGTTGAAGTTAAAATAACTTGTTTTTTTATTTATTTGCATATAAAAACTCATTTCAAAGCATTTGTTTCCAAATATATTTTTAAAATAAAACACAACTAAAAATGTTTTTATAATCTATTGTTTAAAAATTATAACAGTACATAATATTAAACATATAATTCACTTGAAATGACAAAGGTCAAGTTGTTTTAACTTGTTATAAAAATTAAAATAAAATTATTTTTATTTTTTTCATTTTAAACCATATTTTAATTGAATTATAAGTTAATATATTCAGTCAAATAAGTCAAGTCAAGCTATTTTGATTTTAAACCATATTTTAATTGAATTATAAGTTAATATATTTTTTAATTCAATTTTAACCAAAGATGGGTCAATCAAGTCTTAACTCTTAACTGATATATTAGTAAATCGATCAAGTTTAGTAGTGTGTTTTCAAGTATATCTAATGGTTTAGTGGAAAAATAATAATTTAATTCAGTAGAAAATAAATATATCTAATTATTTATTAAAAAACCCTATTTTTAATTTTTGTGTTTTCCATTGGTTATTTTTTTGGGAAAAACAGTAAGAAAGAGAGACTACCCGCGATGAGTAAGGGATTGATGAGAGAGTGGAGATTTGAGACTTGCAGAGTGTGTGTGTGTGTAAGAGTCTTTTTGTGCGGCAGTGTAAGATGGGGACACATCGAATCGATGACACTGTGCTCCTATGACTATTTGCCCTTGTCGTCTTTTCCTTATTTTATTTTTGTTATTTGCTTTTTCTGGCCCTTGTCGTCTTTTCCTTATTTTATTTTATTTTTGTTATTTGCTTTTTCTTTTTTAATTTTTCATATTTGAAGACCTAATTACTAGCTCTTGTTTTTATTGAGCTCGAGATAAAAAAATAATAATAATATAATCGTCATAGTAAATGATATATGATGTCATTCAACAAGGTTCTTGCCACCCATGAAAAATGGAATCCTTACTGACATGGTGACTAGAGAAATCAATCCATTTGTTCAGTACTTTTTCTTTTCTTTTCTTTTTTGTGCTAAATCACTCAAAATTACACTGTATAAATTAATTTATTTTTATTAAAGTATCTCAAACTATTTTTAGATTAAAAAAAAGGTATTTCTATTCATTTGAACAGCAGAAAACAATCTATAAAAAACATGCAGCATGAAAACACATGATTTGATATATATATATATATATATATAGACACACACACACAAGGAGTAAATGATAAAACAAAACCTGCTCAGAACCTTTTTTTACCAAAAAATAGTTTATGGTATTAAAAAGAAATAATAATTAAAAACAAATGTTTATCCAATATTCAAAATAATTGTGATTTTTTTTCAAGATAATCAAGTAATATTATTGATAAAAGCTAGCGTTGACTAAGAAAGAAAAACAGTAGGAGTTCAAAGTAAAATAGTAGTTTTGGAGAAGGAAAAGTAGAAAATTAGAGTAGTGATTCATTTGTCTAGATACCATTTGTTAATTATATCTGTATTTATTTAGGTATTTTTGAGAATATAATAGTGAAAGTGATTTAGAATATTTTTTAAAAAATATTTAAAATAATATTTTTTTTATTTTTTAAAAAATAATTTTAACAATCAATAATTAAAAAAGAGCGAGATTTGTAGTACTAGTATCTGGTTAAAGATTAGTTGATTCTTGCTTAACCATATAAAAGGAGATTCCATGCTTTTTTTTTGTTAACGTTGGCCATTAATGGACTCGTAACTATAGTTTTAAAATTTAATCTAATGATCTACCTGGTCTAATAAATAAATCATGTGTTAGATAGGTTGGCTTAAGTTAAAAAAAAAAAAACCAAAGAATAAAAAAGAAGAAGAGAGAGATGGCATCTTTCCATCGAGCTGCTTAAATTTTCAAGGTCTCCCCTATAAGACTAGATGGCATCTTTCCACTGGACTTTATTGCTATCCTGGTTCTTCACTATAGATCCATGCTTAATTTTGTCATATCTTTAGCTCACCATCCTTTGCCTGGCGATTTATGTCTCTGGCTCTCCGCTCCATTACAAGACTCGTCATCTTTTTCCTTTCTAGAGTAAATGTGTGACCAACTCACCTTTGATGGATGAGTTAAGACTTTAAAGGCAATCGCTTCAATGCGTCTACTTGTTATTCTAAGGTCTTTTGACCATGAAAAAAATTCTTTGGTGCCCTGTAAAGTGATAATAGAATGCTCTGTATAGTGACAATAGAATATTTCCACCTATAAAGTATGCAAGGATTGAAGAAAACTTCAAGCTTGTATGTTAGGTTTTTTTCTCTCTACCTCCTCTGTCATCTGCAGGTATTTCAAGGTCATATTTATCGTTTTGGCCTTTTAAAAGGCCAAAATAATGTGGTTTCATGCCTATATATATACATATATAAAGAGATCAGGTCTCAAACAGGTTATATATATATATATATATAAAGAGATAAGGTCTCAAACAAGTGTAGGCCATATTTATTTTTTGGAAAATAATTTGCGGGAAATCACTTTTCAAACTTTTTTATATTTGTTTGTCATTAGAAATGTTAGTTAACGGAAAATATTTTTCAGTCAACAAAAAACACTTTCTAATCAACGAAAAACACTTTCTGGTCAATGAAAAATATTTTTCAGTTAAAGAAAATTTTGAATATTAAAGCGATGGAAATTTTTTTTGTATCATTATTAAATCTACTTTACTAGTAGATTAAACTTAAAAAATCTTTAATCAATTTTTTATTTAGTTTGAGTTTAATTAAATAATGTGAAAGTTACCTTGAAGTGATTTCATCAATTAGACAAGCTTAAAAATCAAAAAATCAAAAATCAAAGAACAAGAAAGAAGTTACAAAAAAAACATCAAATACCAAGCACTGGGTCCAAAGACAATTTGTATGACCACTAAAAAGCGGTTTGGATTTTAAAAATAATTTCAAAAAGATATCTTAAAAAAAATAATGAGATGTAAACATATTAAATCGACTCAAGTTAATTTGAATTAATTTGTTAAACTTATGACCTGACTTATATATTTCAATAAGTTCAATAATATTTTTTTATATTTAATTATAAGATAAAATATAAAAACCAATTTAGAATCAACCTTATAGTAAAGGATAAAAATAAAAAAACCAATAATTTTTTTATCAAGTTGATGTTAAAGGTTTAAAAAAAAAAAGGTTAGACCATGTATACTAGCTTGAGTAACCTAACATGCCAACATTTAAAAAAGCTTAGGCATGTGGGTCTGTCAATCTCGTGTGCCTATGCCATAATTATTTATTTTTTTCTTTTATATAGGTGAACGACATGTTATCTACCTTTTATTTAAAAAAAAAAAACAGATTATACATCGCATGCTAGAGTAGACAATATGTTACTTGCAACTACCCAACTTAGAATCCAACTATTACCATGGTTGCTAAAAAATCATGGGTGAGGTTTTTTGAGTTAAAAAATCATTTTCAACCCATTTTTATAAAACAAACCTAATAAATACCATAAAAATCTCTTTATACCAACCACTAACCTAAAAAATCTAAAAATCACCAAAGAAAACTAAACTCAATTGAACAAGAAAAAAATCAAAAGGGAACTTGATATCCTTTTCGAGCATTTAGATGAAAAACTTGCCACTATCAAACTTTCATTGTCGAATGTGAACTATTGACACTGAACTTATCCATTTTTTTGTATCTCTCTCTTTCGTTGTTTTCCAATGATTTTCTCTTTTTTCTCCCTAACTTAGAGATTGTAAAATGAAAAAAAATTAATTTTTGGATCAAATTTTTTTCTCCCATAAATTTGGTGCTAACCATATATTTTCTTCATGTTTTGCAATTTATTATTTCTATTTCTTTTAATTTGATAATTTTACCATAATTGCAATACTAATTCCATCTAATTAGACAATTGAAGGATTTAATTAAAAGGAAAAAAGTTTGAAACTAGAAAAAAATATTTAAAAAAAAAAAAGCCAGGAGGAGCTTCACTAAAAATATTTTCAAGCTCTATATCACTATATTTTCAAGCCAGCTTTTGACCATTTTTTTATAAATTTTTAGGACTTAGAGTAAGTAACTTGTGTGTGTGTGTGTGTCTATGTGGGTGTTCATAAGGAGACTTTTTTATATTAAAGCGATGGAAATTTTTTTTGTATTATTATTAAATCTACTTTACTAGTATATCAAACTTAAAAACTCTTGACTCAATTTTTTATTTAGTTTGTGTTTAATTAAATTATGTGAAAGTTACCTTAAAGTGATCTCATCAATTAAACAAGCTTAAAAACCAAAAAATAAAAAATCAAAGAACAAGAAAGAAGTTACGAAAAAAACATCAAATACCAAGCACGTGAGTGCAAAGGCAATTTGTATGACCACTAAAAAATAGTTTGGATTTTAAAAACAATTTTAAAAAGATATCTTTAAAAAAAATAATGAGATGTAAATATATTAAATCGACTCAAGTCAATTTGGATTAATTTGTTAAACTTGTGATCTGACTTATATACTTCAATGAGTTCAATAATATTTTTTATATTTAATTATAAGATAAAATATAAAAACCAATGTAGAAACAACCTTATAGTAAAGGATAAAAATAAAAAAACCAATAATTTTTTTATCAAGTTAATGTTAAAGGTTTTTTTTAAAAAAGGTTAGACCATGTATACGAGCTTGAGTGGCCTAACATGCCAACATTTAAAAAAGCTTAGGCATGTGGGTCTATCAATCTCGTGTGCCTATGCCATATTTATATATTTTTTCTTTTATATAGGTAAACAACATGTTATCTATCTTTTATTTAAAAAAAAAAAACAGGTTACACATCGCATGCTAGAGTAGACAATATGTTACTTGCAACTACCCAACTTAGAATCCAACTATTACCATGGTTGCTAAAAAATCATGGGTGAGGTTTTTTGAGTTAAAAAATCATTTTCAACCCATTTTTATAAAACAAACCTAATAAATACCATAAAAATCTCTTTATACCAACCACTAACCTAAAAAATCTAAAAATCACCAAAGAAAACTAAACTCAATTGAACAAGAAAAAAATCAAAAGGGAACTTGATATCCTTTTCGAGCATTTAGATGAAAAACTTGCCACTATCAAACTTTCATTGTCGAATGTGAACTATTGACACTGAACTTATCCATTTTTCTATATGTCTCTCTTTCTTCATTTTCCAATGATTTTCTCTTCTTTCTCCATAAGTTAGAGATTGTAAAATGAAAAAAATTAATTTTTGGACCAAATTTTTTTTTTCCATAAATTTGGTGCTAACCATATATTTTCTTCATGTTTTGCAATTTATTATTTCTATTTCTTTTAATTTGATAATTTTACCATAATTGCAATACTAATTCCATCTAATTAGACAATTGAAGGATTTAATTAAAAGGAAAAAAATTTTGAAACTAGAAAAAAATATTTAAAAAAAAAAGCCAGGAGGAGCTTCACTAAAAATATTTTCAAGCTCTATATCACTATATTTTCAAGCCAGCTTTTGACCATTTTTTTATAAATTTTTAGGACTTAGAGTAAGTAACTTTTGTATGTGTGTCTATGTGGGTGTTCATGAGGAGACTTTTCTTATAAAGGATCTTCAAGTAGTCTAAAACCCTAGATTTCAAATTTTGCCTGAAATTAACAATTCAGATGGATACAATTACTACTGTAATCTTTGTGTTGACCAATATAATTTTATGTTGATATTTGAACTATTATTCTATTGATAATTAATTTACTAGTAGAATCACAGATAAAAATGCTCTATCAGTAAATTTTCTTGTCTGTAATTTTTTGTTCGTTGGTAAGTCTGTTGATAATAAAAAAAATTTATTCTTGATGGATTTATTATTAAAAAAAAAGCATGATAAAAAAGTTCCCGCTTCATTCCGTCGCCAATATAATTCTATCATTGATTATTTAAAAATATTTTAAAAAAATCTATTTTACAAAACTATAAAATACTTAAATTAATATAAATTAACACTCTATACTACTCAAAAGTGACTTGCTTGGAAAAAAAGAGAGAAGAAAATCAACTCAAACAAATTTGCAACAAAAAAATAACACAGAAAAAAAATTCAACTAAAAATATTCATATGAAGAAAATAAAGTTAAGATTGCTAAAAATTTTAAAATCCTATAAATAAATCAACTAAAAATTAATCTAATATAAAAAAATCCTACAACAACATTCATAAAAATATTAGAACAGAAAAATTTAAAAATAAAATAAAATAAAAAATAAAGTGGAAAAAACATAAAAAAATGAAATAAGAAAAATCTTTCCCTAATATAGTGGTAAGTAAAGCTGAGAATAGAAAAAACATAAATTCATAAAGTATACTAATTTTAAAAAATAAGAAGAGAAAAAAAGAAAGGAGAAGAAAACATACTTGAGCAGGGAAGAGGAGAGAAGAAAAGAGAAATAAAGGGATGCTGATTTTTTTGACATATGGGGTAGAAGAAGAAGAAGAAGAAGAAAGGAGGTCCGTCTGTTGTGAAATTAGGGATTTTAAGTTTTTTATTGGATCATTTTACCAACAGTTTTACAAGCAGATAATTAAATATTAATATTTTTAATCATTTTATCAATGATTTTGTCTGTAATATTTAATTTAAAATTTTCAAAAACCATCATATATCACTAACGATTTTTCAATTCATTGATGATTTTATTTGTAATATTTAATTTGAATTTTCAAGAAATGTTTTAGAAACTTACCATATAACACCAACGATTTTTTAATTCATTGGTGATTTTGCATGCAAAGAACAATAACTAACAATATAATTAAAAAGTGAATAATTTCAAAGTACTTTAGAAAATACAGAGGGAATTTTTTATAGGTGATTCTCTTTGTAATTGACATGATGAATAATATTAATAGTTTACTAAACAATTTATGATTTTGTCAGTAATTTTATTGGTATAAATAACATATACTTTTTAGCTTTGTTTTAATTTTTTTTTATTGTAAATAAAATATTTCTGTTGATATTTTTATTTATATTTATTAATTTTTTGGTAGTATATTTTCTTTATCTCCAAGGAATTTTTTCTTTTCTTTTTGGCTTGACAATAGACTCTGCTTCTTACCTAAATAAGGCAGGCAATGCTTTAAAGTTGTAATCCTTAAATTCTGCAGCCTCCCTCCCTCCCTCCCAAACAGTAAACACACGAGAGTAGGGGTTTTTTTAGCAGGAAGAGAAAGAGAGAAGGATCTTCATTAATTTTCTTTCAACAGATTTGTGACTATACACGCACGATAAAGAACGGAAAGAGAGCATGCTGGCAAAGGCATGCAAGCCGGCGTTGAGAGCTGGCATGCAGTCGTACTCGATCAATCAGGTGCTGACACATACTTGACGAATAAGAACAGTGTCAGCTTGCCCAAACTTTTCTCATCTTTTAGCCCCTTCCCCATGTCCCTTCCTCACCAGTCCTCTTTGTCTGCGAAATTTATTGAATTTGATTTCTTGCATGTTTTATTGAAAATTCATTTGTTTCCTCAGACGCCACTCCTATGTGGAATTATTGCTCATGGAATTGAAGATCCTATTTATTGCAATGTTGTGCGAAATCTGGTAAAATTATCACCAATTGTTGTTCTACTAGTAGGTAACCTGTGCGTAGCCATGGGGATGGTAAAAATTCTATTATATTTTAATGTGAATATAAATACAATTGTGAATATATAAAATAATGCCATTAGAGTTTTTATTTGTTTTAATTTAGTGGAACCAATTATTAAGAAAAATAAAGAGATAGTCTTATCCTTATATAAAAGCTAAGATTATTGCATGCAAAAATGTTTTAGGTCATCATAGCTTTCTTTTGAACATAATTGGTAATTTTGCTGGAGATCAATAGTTGTTTTACGGTAACCGAGATGATTTATTGAATGGATCTAGAGTAACAATTGATCAATAATTTGATTCAACACCCCTGCATATCACACATGGATTCTGTGAACATGATGAGAATGCAAAATGTTAAATTTTTTTCTCTTGATGTTTAATGTTTAGTATTTTATATTTATTTAATGTTTAAATATATTTATTATTTTTATATTTTGATTTAGAATGCAAATAAAGATGGTAATGAAAAAATAAAGTTAATTGGATGATACTGAATAATTTCAACACAATTTTATAATTTAGTTGTAATTCTTTCATTTAAACTTCGTTTGAGATGATTAAAAATGCTATAAAACTATAAAAAACACCTTTAAAACTTTTATTTTTGAGTTTTGAGATAATATCCACATAAATATCAAAATTAGATAAAAAGTCATTACACCTATACTACTAATATGCTATAACATTCTTTGGCATATAAATTTAGTATGATGTAATTTATTTTTAGAAACTTCTCGACTCGATGCATGAATTTCCGTTG
This sequence comes from Populus euphratica, assembly GCF_000495115.2. Taxonomy (NCBI): domain Eukaryota; kingdom Viridiplantae; phylum Streptophyta; class Magnoliopsida; order Malpighiales; family Salicaceae; genus Populus; species Populus euphratica. The sequence continues at coordinate 714,562 of NW_011499882.1, read as the reverse complement.
AAGATATCACTTTTCTTATTATATTATGACTCTATCTTATTATTTAAAATTTTTATTAAATATTCAAATTTAATAGTTATTTTTTGGAGATAATATTTAGAGTATTTTAAAGAAATTTTCTAGGCTTCTAAAAAGAAAAAAACATGTGAAAAAAAAAAAGAGAGATAGGACCTCTCTCATCTCCTCTCCCTTTTTTCTTCCTCTTCTCTTTCCTAATTTTTTTCTTTCCTTCATGATTTTTGTGATGGTACTATGGTACCAAATTTGATTTAGTCGAAGGAAATAAAAGCCTCAAAATTAATAAAATTATAAAATCTAATTTGTTTATATTTTTTAGTTCATGCTTTGTTGGATATTCTTTAGTGTCTATTTTTCAATATTTGAAGACTTGCTAGTTTATTATTCGTTACAATCTATTATTAGATTAGATATCAAATCCATAATTATTTGATCTCTTTAATCCATGAACAAACTAAGGGTTAATGATTTGTTATGTCAGAAATCAATAAATATTATAAAAAATATTCGATTGAATTAAATGCAATTGCTTATGCTTTTGTTGTTTAGCTTCATCAATCTCATTAAGTTTTATAATTACTACTAGATTAAATTTTAGCCGTTGTCTTAACTTGTTTAGAAGTTAGGGTTAATTAAATTGCTTGTTTTCTACTTGATTAAAACTAAGAAGAGATAATAAAATAGTTATAATGGTGAATATTCAAAATTCAAATTAATATATATGCATCAACGATAAGTTATAAGAGACTCGATGGTGGATATTGACTTAGATCAACATTTGGTTTTTGGATTGATTTTGATAATTTAATTTAAGTATTTTTTATTTTTTTTTTCTTAAAATTATTTTTGTTATTGTTAACCCCCTTTCATCTTGATTCAAAATTAAACTAAATATTTTTTGTAAGAACGATCCTTACTCGTCTTATTACATATATTTTTAAGACTTCATGTCTTATTTTTGATTTCCTATGACAGCACGCTAGAACAACTAGGAATTTTTATTCATAAATATGGGATTATTATTCATATAAATTTGACTAACAAATCTCTTAATTCTAACACTTCAAGTCTTGCTAAGTTCATATGATATTTTGTTCCTAAGCAACCACGTTATGAAATAATTCCTTCAACATAATTATAAAAAAAATCAAGTAAAAAACAGGTTGTATAACATGCTTTGAATTTTAATTTCTTATTATTGTTGTTATTTACCTTAGTATTTTCTGACCCTTAGGGGACGTTAATATTATAATAACTTTTATGTTGCCGTAATAAAATTATATCTTCGTTCAATTTTACCGCACATCATTTAGTGATGCTCCTAAAATTTCATTTACCCCTATATAAATATTGTATTTAATGTATATTTACAATCTATTTTTTTTTTTGTTAAATTCACTATAACTATAAAATGATATTTATTACACAAGTCTTGAGTACTTGTGTCTGCTTGTACATAAACGTGCTAGGCCTTTCAAAACCCAAAAAGAAACCAACATGTATTAATTGCCAGCGCAACACTGTCATATCTAATCAAACGTGGACGAATAAAAAGAAGACATGTGTCTTCACAGTTGCCAAGAGGTTCTGGCTATTATGATACTAGAATTTAAGGTTTTGTATGCTTATAGTGGTGTCACAGAAATGTTGGTCGAGTGCCGAAATAGTCATATGCTTCAATAGTAGGGTTCTGGACCTTCTGTGTCACTAGTAATTAGGAAAAAAAAAAACCTTGTCCAAAGGTTAATGATATAGGTAAGTTTCAGACAGTTATTTCATATTTTATTAAATTTGTTCTAGTGATTTATATTTAATTTTTTTAATTTTAAAAATTATTATGATATGACCTAATTATAATTATATTGATTAGTCTAAAAACAATTTAACTAACTAGTAAAAAAAAATTATTGTGATAAATATAAAGTATTTGTACATATATTATTCCAAAATTTGTAATATACTAGTATAAATAGAAGAACGAATTACCCTAAAAAAAACTAAGAGGTTAGGATTTATTTATATTAAAACTTGGAAATTAATAAAAAGAAATGCATATTAAAAAAAAAATCCAATTTAATAATTTAAGCTGTTAGGTGAAATCCCAACATATAATTTATATTATTCTCTAACACTCCCCCTCAAATGAGTTGGAAATAATAAAATATTTTAAGTTAGTTCTTTAGTCAACCTTCTTTTATATATATAGATGAACACAACAATAACTATAGGGATTACAACATTGAAATAATCTTACATTAATTTTTTATTCAGGTATATACATATTATACATTCTATAATATGCTCCCTTAATTAAAGGTAAAGGATTGACCCAAAACTAGAACCAAAAAGTAGAAAAGAACGCAGCAGGAAGCGATTTAGTGAAGATATCAACAAATTAGTCTTGAGAAGGGATAAAATAAATTTGAATCTATTTCTTGGCAATGCGATCGCTGTCAAAGTGATAATCTACCTTAACAGGCTTAGTATTGTCATGGAAAATAGGATTCATTGAGAGATAGGTCGTGCCAAGGTTATGAAACTAAATGATAGAACCAAAAACTGAGGGAACATGCAGATATGTTAACAAATATTGAAACCAAATGACCTCAATAATACTATCAGCTAAGGCTTAGTGTTGCTTGCTACCAAATGACCTCAATAATACTATCAGCTAAGACTTTATACTCAGCCTCAATAGAGGAGCGAGTAACTGTGTGTTGCTTGCTAAATTTCTATGAAATCAATATTTGACCAAAGAAGACAAGGTATCCACCCATAAACTTGCGATCATTAATACTACCAGCCTAATCTGTATCTATAAATCCATGTAGAGCAAAAAAGGAGCCGCGAGTGATATGAAAATCATAAGATATCATACCCTTAAGGAAATATAGAATACGCTTAATGGTAACCTAATGAGAATCTATAAGAGCATGTATAAACTGACAGACTCTATTAATCGCAAAGTAGATATCTGGGCGGGTGAAGGTAAGATTCTAAAAAGCACCCACAATTTGATAAAATCATATAGGATCAGAGAGTGAATTATCTGGTAATATAATAACTTTCGAAAGAGAGACTAGAGTATCAACGGGTTTGCAAGAAGTCATATCAGCTTTAGTGAGGATGCCAAGAATATATTTATGTTAATGCAACATCAAACACATACATGTAGGTTGAACTTCAATACCAAGAAGTGGTGAACGACACCTAGGTCACAAAGCTTGAATTCAGAGTTTAGTAACTATATTAAGAGATGAAGTATAACAGAGTTATTACCCGTAAGTAGGATATTATCAAAGTACACCAGAAAATAAAAGATATTAGATCTATCAAACAATATAAATAGAGAGGTGTCAACCTTGGAAGCTCGAAAACCAACAGAGAGCAAAAAATCACTCAGACGAGTATACCATGCTCTTGGTGCCTGTTTTAAACCATACAATGACTTATGCAATCTACACACATAAGATGGAAGAGTAGAGTCAACAAAACCTAGAAACTGCTTTATGTAGACATTATGAATATCAAGCTTATGAATCTTTTAATTTTGCAAAATTGGAATGAAAAAAACTAATTGGAAGGTGGCGTGTTTAATATCTGGAGTAAAAGTTTCAGAATAATTAATGCCTTTTGTCGCACCCGACATCGCGGCGACTTTAAAAATATAAATTCTTTGGAAAGAACGGATTTCTGGCATCCAGTTCTTTGATGGTGAATGATCTTTGTTTAAGGAGTCGCCAC